>NC_057731.1:53757378-53768812 GCF_004010195.1 Chiloscyllium plagiosum | reverse complement strand
CCTCCAGTCTGAAAAACAATCCTCCACCACCACCCTCTGTCTTCTCCCTTTGAGCCAGTTCTGTATCCAAATGGCTAGTTCTCCCTGTATTCCATGAGATCTAACCTTGCTAATCAGTCTCCCATGGGGAACTTTATCGAACGCCTTACTGAAGTCCATATAGATCACATGTACTGCTCTGCCCTCATCAATCTTCTTTGTTACTTCTTCAAAAAACTCAATCAAGTTTGTGAGACATGATTTCCCATGCACAAAGCCATGTTGACTATCCCGAATCAGTCCTTGCCTTTCCAAATACATGTACACCCCCATCCCTCAGGACTCCCTCCAACAACTTGCCCACCACCGAGGTTAGGCTCACCGGTCTATAGTTCCCTGACTTGTCTTTATTGCCCTTCTTAAACAGTGGCACCACATTTGCCAACCTCCAGTCTTCCGGCACCTCACCTGTGACTATCGATGATACAAATATCTCAGCAAGAGGCCCAGCAATCACTTCTCTAGCTTCCCACAGAGTTCTCGGGTACACCTGATCAGGTCCTGGGGATTTATCCACTTCTAACTGTTTCAAGACATCCAGCACTTCCTCCTCTGTAATCTGGATATTTTGCCAGATGTCACCATCTATTTTCCTACAGTCTATATCTTCCATATCCTTTTCCACAGTAAATACTGATGCAAAATATTTGCATCAAGTTTTGACATATTTTGCTCCTGCTGGCATTATCCACCATTTGCTTTTGACTTGCTGTTCCACACATAAGTCCACTACAGTACCTGTGCCCATTGGCTTTTAAGCTGGGTGCAATATAGGGTTCATCTAACCTATCCCTATAGTAGACATACTCAAGTGCAGGTTGAATGATGTTTGCACATGAGCACCAATTATTTGTTTTCTGCCATACTGTGAAAATTGTGCAAAGATAACATCTGCTACCGTAGCACAACACTGTCAATATTAAAGGTAGACAGCCACTAAATCTTCCTTTGCCTCAGGGATCATGGCCTGCTTCAAGTTTTAACCATAACACAGGAAGACAGAGCATGACTTTCTTTACACTATTCAGACAGGGGTTGGTATGGTGCCCTCTCACTCCAATGCCCGAAAGGAAGATTGGTTATTGTACATATTGCTGAACGAGTCAATCATTCTACACCTTAGGAGAACCAAATATTTAAAATAATTAGTGCTGTTGTTTAATTTTAGTATATAGTCATTGCTGAACTTCCTGTAAAGCAGTGCCATCCTTAATTCAACTGGCCACAGTCTAACAGCTGATTTAATGTGATGTCCCTGTGGTGCCACTTCCCGTGACTTATATGTTGATCACGGTGCTGATCCAAACTGCCTGAAGAATTGTTGCATCCTTAGCTAACTGTTTCTGCAGTTCTTCATTCAGCAACTAGTACAGATTAGTCAGAGCCAGTCCTAAACTTCATTAGGCTCAGCATCTCCATCCAATGAAGAAAGACTCCTCCTTCACAACTTTCCAAGGCAATTTGTGTTTGGTGTGGCCATTTGTTTGATTTATTGATGGGATGAATGTATGTTGGCAATGACAGTGCCTGTTGCTTCAATCTAATTCCCTCTTGAGAAGTTGGTAGTTAGCTATCTTCTTGAAATGCTGAAGTTTGCGTGATGTACTACCACACTGCTGTCAAGTAGAGGATTCCAGGATTTCTTTTTATCCTGGGCCAATAAGAGATTTGTGACAGTTTTGTAAAACAGGGTGGAGAGTGACTTGGAGGTGGTAGTTCTCCCAGGCACCTGTCAGACATGCTCTTCTCTTTGTACAGGTTGTGAGTGCTGTCTAAGAAGCCTTAGCGAGTTGCACCGTGAGGAGAAGGGAGTGAATCTTTAAGATGATAGCTGGGGTGCCAATCCAATACGCTGCTTTGTTGGCATGCCAATTTTCTTGAGTGTTGTTGGAGTTGCATTTACCCAGGCAAGTGGAAGCTATTCGATCCCAGTCCAAACATATATATTGTAGATGATGGAAAGGTTTTGAAGAGTCAGGAGGTGAGTGGAGCTCCAGAATGTTGAGCATGGTGGATTCGATGATAGCAGTGTCATTAAACTTCAAGGAGAAAGAATTTCTTCAAATTTCTCTTAGAATCAGAGTCACTTAGTCCATAAGTCTGCACTGCCCAGAAAAAAAACCTCTCAGCCTAATCCCATCTAATCAGGGCGGCACATTGGCTCAGTGGTTAGTATTGCTGCCTCACAGTGCCAGGACCTGGGTTCAGTTCCAACCTCGAGTGACTGTCTGTGTGGAGTTTGCATGTTCTTCCTGCGTGGGTTTCCTCCGGGTGCTCCGGTTTTCTCCCACAGTCAAAACCTGTGCAGGTTAGGGTGGATTGGCCACACTGACTTGCCCATTGAGTCCAGGGATGTGTATGCTCAGTTGGTTAGACATGGAAAATGCAGGGTTACAGGTAAAGGATGGGGGATGGGTCTGGGTGGAATGCTCTTTGAAGGGTCAGTGTGGACTTGATGGGCCGAATGGCTTGTTTCGACACTGTAGGGATTCCACGGTTCCAACATTTGGTCCAAGGACCTGCAGATTATAGCAATGCAGGTGCTTAATCAGAAACCTTTTAAATTAGCTCTCATTTTGGAGATGGTTGTTGCCTAGTATTTGTGTGTTGGAAATGGTACTCACCCACTTGTCAGTCCAAGTTAACTAATTCCAGGTCTTGCTGCATGCAGTCACGGACTGCATCATTAACTGAGGAGTTCCAAGTGGAACTGAACAGTTCAATCAACAAATATCACATTCCTGACCTTATGATGGAGAGGGGGACATTGATGAAGCAACTTCAGTGAAGTCAGTGCTGCTAAACTGCTACCTGTTACCTTTTGCAAGACACTGCAGAATAGTTAAGCGGGCATTTTATCCATTTCTGAAATGACCATGCATCACCTTCTGCTGAATCACGTCATCCAATTAACCTCAGCTCAGTGCACAAACTATCTGATTATTATTTCTCCTCACTGGAAATATCCATCATTTTCTCATGAAATATCATTAACAAGGTGTTAATAGGCTACTGCAATCGCATGCAGTGCCATCCTTACTTTCTCCTCAATTTATTTTAACGGAATAATTAGAAATGATGGAACACATTGAAAAGCACTAATATCAGAAGCAGATGCTGTTATTATACTGCACTCTTTTTCTATCATTTCAGACCATTAGTGAAGAAATGCTAACCTTAATGCCCTGTGGAAAGTATAGCTATAGGTTATTTTCTCATAACTAAATGTTAATTTCACACATAGGCTCAATGTGAAAGGTAAATACATTATGGATGAAAATCTCGAGTGTTCAAAAGGCAGACATACAGTAAACATATAAGTAAATACAATACTATTGCACAAAACTGATTCCATTTGTTCACAGAACCATAATATAGATTCCCAAATAAACAGTTAACTGATATAGAACATAGAACATAGCATAGTACAGGCCCTGATATAATTGAGTGTTCAACACTAAAGAATAAAGTTTGCTGTAGAATATAACCAAAATGCTGTCAGAAAGTTCTGCCTATGCTGCCATTCAAATTCAAAACCTTCAACAGGCCCTTTGATCTAACCATTAGGTAATGAGCTACCTCAATGTATAGCTTTATTAATATGCTGAACTAACAAAAAGTGAGACTTACTAAGTTTCATATTGTGATTTGTTTTTTTTAACCCAGTTCCACTCAATGATGTTTAGAAGCTCGCTGAGAAATTGAGAGGTAAATTGAGAGAAGGGGCAAGCATCCACCTTAGATTGTCAGTTGTGGTTCAGTTAGTAATGTATTCAACTATAAGTCAGAAGTTCGTGGATTCAAACCCCACTCCATAAACCTGAGCACAAAATGTAGGTTGATACTTCAGTGCAGTACTGTGAGAGTGCTACGCTGTTGGAGGTGCAATTTTTCAGGTGAGGCATTAAAATAAAACCCTGCCTGTGCGTTCGTGGGGGGAGGGGGCATCAAGATTCCAAGGTATATTCCTCGCCAGTGCCCACCCCTCAATCAACAGCATTAAGAAAACTGACCATCTCGTCATTATCTCATTTCAGTTTGTGAGATTTTGCTGTGCATATCTGGCTGCCTTATTTCCAGCATTGAAATGCTGCTGATATTTTAAAATAACTTTATCAGCAACGACGTGCCATGGGATGCCCAAAGATTGTGAAAGTTTCTAGCTGTATAAATACAAGATTTTACTTGCTTGGGCAAAAATGTAAATATGCTAATTTTTGCAAGTATATTTAGAGGGGTGGCAATTTTGCCCACATGAAGAACCTCCAGGCTTAGACAGGCATAGAAAAATGTCAACCAAAGATTTCCACTTTTCACTATCGTGAGTGAACAAAAGAACAAACCTGACAAAGCTGATGCATTCAACTTGTCATTCCTTACTGCTTCAACTTACAAACAAGGGTGATTTTCTAAACTTGATGAATACCAAGACCTTCAGGGATTAGTGCATGGGCATTAGTACGTAATGCCTTCAGTTGGTAAAGGAGTGTTTTGTCTTGAACAGAAGCCACTACCACAATCCTTGCAGAAAGATGGGGCATAAAAAGGATTTAAAATATTAGAAAGCTCAAGCTTTTCTCTTCAAAGCTGAATTTTGTTAGCTATAACAGAACAAAGACCTGTGTATACTGGAGATCTGAAACAAACAAACACAGAAATTGCTGGAGAAATCCAGCAGGTTTGCCAGCAATTATTGAGAGAGAAACAGAGTTAACATTTTGAGGTTTTGTTTATTTCATTGGCTATAAAATGCCTTGGGATGGCCTGAGGCTGTGAAGGTGTTCAATTACTTTCTAATTTTCTTTTCTTTGAGGATGAATGGTAAGCCTAAGTGGAACTACCAGATAGCAGTCAACTTATTATACAACTTAACATCAACAATTACATTATCAATTCCTCGGCACAAAGTATTGCTGCAACTATTCTAAAAGGAAAATAAAGAGGAAGTAAATTATAAAAATAGGAAAATTTGTTTTTAAGAAGGAAAACAATTGATGTTCACAATAAATGGTAAGGGCATTGTGATTGGTAATGATTTAATTCCAAGAAAAAACAGGAGATGAATTCAACAATATGGTGCATGGTCAGCAATGACCTATTTTACTATCCACACCAATAGCCCAGATAATTAAAGCTGGCCACCCTAATTCCTTCTCTACTCCACCTGCAGAGAGAATAAAGGAATGAGATTGGGTAGTAATGTACTTTGCTCTCCTGTCACTCTCCAAAGGTAAACCATCAGAAATGAGGAAAAGCCAATAAAATGAAGCTACATATTAGATAACCCAAAATATGGTTCTAGCTTAGCATGGGTACACTGTATAAGTTATGAAGGTTCAAAATAAATACCTTATTTTCTTTACAGATAAACTTGGGGTGCTAACCTTGGAATGTCTGGTAAAAGTACCACTACCTTCCTCAGGAGCTAACAGTTCTCTGAGGAAGTGTAACCTTGCCAGTTTGTTCATAATTGCTTAATATTTCATACTTAGCCAGCTGTTCCTTGCGTTTCTGATTGTGATACTTCTTTTTGATATTCTGCAGTTCCTGGGCTAGACGCTCAATCTCATACTTGTACTCCTGACTCTGTGATTCAAACATGTTCAACTCTGAAGTCAAGGCCTATCAAAATAAAATTGAATAAAAGATCATGACAGTAACAAATAATTAACTTGTGGTTTCATTTCTTCAAATGATTATCAATTGTTATAGAAGGTTTTGTCAATGCTATTTTGAAATAACAATTGCAATGAACTTGAACCTGTCTACTCAATATGAGGCTTCATATTAATCCCCAATAAACAATGACAATCAGAAGTTGAAAACATTGTGCAGTATCTTAGGTGCTTCAAAACTCATCAGAGGTTGAAAGTGATTAAAATATCACAAAAGGCAAAGATGTATCATGGTCAGCTTCAGTTTAAACTCTTTAGAAGGTGGCTGAGGTATTATAGTACAGGTGACAAAAATGTTTCTCCACCATAAAATCCATGCTTGCATAGCATTCTTTTATCAACAAACCCATGAATCAGCAACTGTGTATCCATGACCTAAACGTGGTGTCCAAATCATCAAAGATCAGCCCCTTTCGACAAAGAAATGTAGTAGTTTAAACTACACAGCTGCAACACCAACTACACCACCCAAAAGAATCCTATTGTACACAATGCAGGACAAGTTGTTTTTTTTGAAAAAGATACCCAAGAATCAGTTGTTTTCACATTTTCAGATGTGCACATTGTCTCACGAGCTACCTATTAAGGTGGCTTCATTATTTTGATTTGGTGTCTTTTCATCAGAATTTCTTGCAGAGAATTACTTGAACATCCAAATGCAAGTTTCCATTTCAGATGAGAAAGAGGGAGGAATTGTTTTCCCCACTAATTATATTTTCAGAGAACTTCAATTCCTGTTTTCTGGATGGCAGGAAAGTCAGTGAGAAATTTGTTCAAACCCACTTTGATTCTTACGATTAAAGAAAAAGGCTTATTCCCTTGAGTGGAAGTAGTCTTTGCATCTATACAGTGAAAGATTAACTCTGCAGACTTAAAACTTTGTGAAAGTATAATTCTCCCCTGAATAACCATAAATGCAATGCAGGCATTTGAGGACAGGAAAGGTCAGTGAGCAGAGGTTGCTCAGGAGGTTTTTTAGATAAACATCTGCAAAACAGGCAGAAATTTACTACTGTATCACTATAAACTCCACAATGATGCATTGAGTGCATTGTGTTATGTAACAAATATGAGACTTTCAGCTGGATGAATTCCTGTGACAGATTATATAATGTACACTTATGCGCTCATTTCCAGAACACTACGATTCCAACAGCATCACCTACTGGTCAACTGAGGCAGGAGTAAAGTGCACATCACTCCCCTGATGGAAACTGCTGCATAAAAACAAACACTTCACATCAATTATTCTGCTTTAACAGGTGCAAGATGTAACGGAAGACTGCAGAGCCTCGGTGTGCATAAATGCCATCTTGCTAAAACTCAGGACGGACAGAAAATTACTTTGCTGGCCAACATGAAAGGAAGACTCCAGGCAAATGTCGACATTTAACTAAATAAGAATCAACAGTAATGTCGATAAGTCTGACAAGTTCTCTACAGGTTTAGCTTCATCTCAGGTTGACTGGTAAACAATGCACTCATTTCAAGTCTTCAATGAAGCTGTCAATAAATCTGTCTAAACCAAAATGCCACGCTTTAGACTGTCAAGGAATGATGTGCCAATCACTACCCATACCTCTTGTTGGTGGTGCAATGACAATGAGATTCTTACACAATATTAGACAGCTTTGAGCATGATATTTCGATTAGACTGACTCATATAGCTAAGTACTGTGGGTGAACTGTGTACATTATATTCCACTATGAAGCAACTTTTAGCTTGCAAGGAGGCTGGTCAACATTAATGATCAGTGCTGCTTCCTTCAGTCCCAATCTGCAGCCGGAGGTAGCCTTCTTAAATTCTTTTATATTTCTTCCCTGACATTTGTATTTGAATAAGTTTATTTCAAGTTCAAGTGTCAATGACAGCATCAGTGGAACTGGATGGTAGGAGTTACTGACACTGACTAGGTTTTGAAAGAAATGTGAAGTATTATATTATACATTTGAGCTCGTCTCATTTCAGTAAGTGAAAAGACATTAGAAAGATAAATTTTGTGACTAATGCTCTTCAAAGATTGCTGTAAGTTTGGTTAATCCATTGACATAATGTCCAGATCAGCTACAATCTAACTGAATGGTGGAACAAGCTCAAACAGCTGTATGGTCCACTCCCATCCCTAAGCTTCCGTTGAACCACATTTTATCGGAACATAACTGTTTACTTTAAATAGATTAGCACCTCTATTAAAATAGCAGATAATCTTCTTACTTACAAATGTGTTAATCATTTGTACTCTAATATTCAAAAAATCCTAAATTCATAGCAATAAGACTGAGTCACCATTCTAAAACAGAAGGGAAAGCAGCAGGATACAAATTCTAATGCAGATTAGCAATCCAAAATGTTAACCTATCTTTACTCTTTCAGATGACAGACAATCCCCTGAATATTTTCTATACCCTCTGTTGTGGCATCTCCAGTATTTTCAGCTTCTCTTTCCATCCCGAATGATAAACTGCACCTTTGATTATTATTTCACAAGCATGCTGGACACACATCCAATATGTTTCAAACTTCCAGTGTGTCACGTGCAGATTAATGCCTCTAGAGAGTCATAGATCAGACATTGCAGCAACAGACATTAATGTTGAAAACTTCAGCATTTAAATCAATGCTACAAATTAAATTGGCTTCAAGTGTTACACTTAACAGTTTCATGACAGAAGCAGAATTTCTATACTAAAGATAAGATTCAATCTAGAAAAGGGTATTACAAGAATATCAAATGTTCTGGGGCCCTTAAACTCTGATTTATAATATTAAAAACTCAATTTTGCTTTGGTAAAGGTTATGAGATGGAAAAGAAATGTATCTTGTGAAGTTGTAGAATGAATCTCCTTTTCAATACCAGCTCCACTTGTGCTTTTTTATGTCAATGATTTCAGATTGTTATCACATAGTAATCCTCCATCATCGTCGCGAGAAAGAAAATGAGCTGCTTCTCTGGACCCTTACAGGTTATCTGGCATGATCACAGCCCTTTATCATGCTTGGAAAGATGTCCTGTATAGATTGAAGGTCAAGCAAAGCTACTTTGTCATTCTTATAATGTCAATGCACAAACCACTCCCAATGCTTTTTCTTTTAAAAAACCCTCCTTTATCCAAATATATAGACCTTAGACTAATAGGAAAAGTAATGGATAAAATAATTTAATTAACATTAGGATGTCTGGCTCCTTGACCTCCAATTAATAGTAGCACAATTTTCAATCTAAATAGTTGTCTAAAAGTTGGCTGTGGAACAAGACAGAATGAAAGGTCAACAACACAGTAAGCAGCTTTTTCATTATTTCACCAATAAATCAGGGCCAGCAGAGTAGAAGGAATAATGCAGTGACAGTGGGGCAAACCATCAGGTTCTCAATGACAGAGGTTCCGCCTCACTCTCTATCCTACGTCTTGACAGACCCATCCTTCAAGCTGTGAGTACTAACTCATTTTCCCTAAATGAAAATTATGCATATGCATCTTTGGCTTTCTACAATTTGGGTCTGGATTCTAAATGCTTAAGCTGATATACCTAACCCACTGGTACAAGTATCACTTGGAGAATGGGATATCAAAGTGTTTTTTATTGGATTCTAATCCAGAAACCTAATGATCTGGAAGCATATGAGTTCAAATCCCACCAATCAATCAATTCAACAAACATGGAATAAAACACTTGTGCTAGTGTTGGTCACCACAAAAACAAGTAGATTGTCATCAAAACCCACCAAATGAGGTCCTCTAGAAAAGGAAATCTGCCATCCTTAGCAGGTCAGAATAGACAGGCAGGAGGCTGGAAGAACACAGCAAGCCAGGCAACATCAGGAAGTGGAGAAGTCGACATTTTGGGTGTAACCTTTCTTCAGGACTGGGGTTGGGTCGGTTGAAGCTGCAGATAAAGGGGGTGGCAGGGTTAGGGTGGCGAACTGGGGATAGCTGAAGACAGGTAGAGGGTATGGCCCGGTTGGTCAATGGGAGGAACGAATCTGGTTGGTGGCAGGGGGCAGTGGAAGGGAAAGGGAGGGGCTAGGAAGGGAGTCAGGAGATGGGGACAGAGGTTATTTGAAATTGGAGAAGTCAATGTTGAGTCCTTCAGGCTGTAGGCTGCCCAGGTGGAAGATGAGGTGTTATTCCTCCAATAGGCGCTGTGGTTTGTTTTGGCAATGGAGAAGGCCAAGGATGATCATGTTAGAAAGGGAGTGGGAAGGGGAATTAAAATGGGCAGCGACTCGGAGGTCCAGTCAGCCCCTGCCAGCCCAGTTATGATGCCCAGTGAACCTTTAGCTAGGTTTACGTTCGGTCTCCCCGATGTAGAGAAGACCATATTGGGAGCACCTGATGCAGTAAACGAGGTTGGAAAAGAGGCAGGTGAATCTCTGTCTCACCTGAAAGGACGGTATGGGGCCCTGGATGGAAGTGAGGGGGTGGTGTATCGGTGGATTTTGCATCTTTTCCAGTTGCAGGGGAAGGTTTCTGGGGTTTGGGAGTGCGGGGGAGGGGGGTTGTTGGTGTGGAGAGTGACACAAACCAAGGATTAGTGAATGGAACAGTCCTTGCGGAAGGCAGACAGAGGTGGGGAGAGGAAGATGTGGCAGAGCTGCTGACCTGCAGCCAGCCAGCAGACCAGCTCTCCCTCCTCACCCGTCCACCCCCACAATGCACCTTACCCCTTCACTTCTCCCTCTTCACCTCACCGCACCGCCCTGCCCGCCCCCCACTCCTTCCCAGAAAAACACCACCCCCCTATCTCCATCCAGGGCCCCAAACACTCCTTCCAGATGAGACTGAGGTTCACCTGCCTCTCTTCTAACCTAGTTTACTGCATCAGGTATTCCTGATGTGGTCTTCTCTACATTGGCGAGAGCAAAGGTAAACGTAGGGAACAGTTCACCGCGCATCTCAGCCAGGCCGGCATGGGGCTAACTGGACCTCCCTGTCACCGCCCATTTTAATTCCCCTTCCCACTCCCTTTACGACATGACCATCCTTGGCCTCCTCCAGTGCTACAACAAACTAAACAGCAAATTGGAGGAACAACACCTCATCTTCCGCCAGTGCGGCCTACAGCCTGGAGGACTCAACATTGAGTTCTCCAATTTCAAATAACCTCCCTCCCCATCCCCCGACTCCCTTCGCACCCCCTCCTCATTCCTTCCACTGCTCCCTACCACCAACCGGATTCATTCCTTCCATTGACCAATCAGTTGTACCCTCTACCTGTCTTCAGCTATCCCCACTTCACCACCCTGCCCCAGAGACCACCCTTTATCTGCAGCTCCCCCCTACCCACCCTGAGTCTAAAAGTTGAAGTTCTAAATTGAAGAAAGGCCAATTTTGATGGTATTAGGCAAGAACCTTTGAAAGCTGTTCGCAGGTAAAGGGACGGCTGGAAAATGGGAAGCCTTCAGGAATGAGATAACGAGAATCCAGAGAAAGTATATCCCTCTTAGGGTGAAAGGAAAGGCTGGTAGGTAAAGGGAATGCTGCATGACGAAAGAAATTGAGGGTTTGGTTAAGAAAAAGAAGGAAGAATATGAAAGGTACAGACAGGATAGATCGAGTGAATCCTTAGAAGAGTATAAAGGAAGTAGGAGTATATTTAAGAGGGAAGTCAGGAGGGCAAAAAGGGAACATGAAATAGCATTGGCAAATAGAATTAAGGAAAATCCAAAGGGTTTTTACAAATATATTAAGGACAAAAGGGTAACTAGGGAGAGAATAGG
>NC_057731.1:53704806-53757013 GCF_004010195.1 Chiloscyllium plagiosum | reverse complement strand
GACCTGATCAGGTGTACCCTAGAACTCTGTGGGAAGCTGGAGAAGTGATTGCTGGGCCTCTTGCTGAGATATTTGTATCATCGATAGTCACAGGTGAGGTGCCGGAAGACTGGAGGTTGGCTAATGTGGTGCCACTGTTTAAGAAGGGCGGTAAGGACAAGCCAGGGCCACTGCTGGAATATTGCATGCAATTCTGGTCTCCTTCCTATCAGAAAGATGTTGTGAAACTTGAAAGGATTCAGAAAAGATTTACAAAGATGTTGCCAGGTTGGAGGATCTGAGCTACAGGGAGAGGCTGAACAGGCTGGGACTGTTTTTCCTGGAGCGTCAGAGGCTGAGGGGTGACCTTATAGAGGTTTACAAAATTATGAGGGGCATGGATAGGATAAATAGACAAAGTCTTTTCCCTGGGGTGGGGGAATCCAGAACTAGAGGGCATAGGTTTAGAGTGAGAGGGGCAAGATATAAAAAAGACCTAAGGGGCAACTTCTTCACACAGAGGGTGGTGCATGTATGGAATGAGCTGCCAGAGGAAGTGGTGGAGGCTGGTACAATTGCAACATTTAAGAGGCATTTGGATGGGTATATGAATAGGAAAGGTTTGGAGGGTGCTGGCAGGTGTGACTAGATTGGGTTTTGAATATCTGGTCGGCATGGACAGGTTGGACCAAAGGGTCTGTTTCCATGCTGTGCATCTCTATGACTCTATGAGTCTAAGAAGGGTTACACCCGAAATGTCAACTTCTCCACCTCCTGATGCTGCCTGCCTTGCTGTGCTCTTCCAGCCTCCTACCTATCTACTTTTGTCTCTAGTCCTTACCAGGTCTGTCTATTTTTAACTCTGGACCCACAGCAATGGAGTTGACTTTTGCTATCCTCCAAAATTGTGTAATAAACCATTAAAGATGTGGAATCAGCACCACCTTTTCAAGGGCAGTTGGACTTGGGAACTAAATTCTGGCCTCGCCAGTGACACTCCCATCCCATGAAAAACAAAAAGTTTGAATTGCAATAAATGATTCTGAAATCTTCATCAATAATTTAGTTGGGTAAGGTTGAAATACAATTTGATAGACTAGTATGATCACATAGTTCATCATCATCTGTGTTCAATCCGTCATGTAAGTGATACAGGCATCAGGCGGCTACCCAGAGATTGACCCATGGCAGAAAATGAGGAGAAATTCATTCTAAAGTGCAGCCTCTACAATCAACCTCGTGGTTGGCATTTGTCAAGGTACAGACATAAAGAATATCATGAGGCCAGCTTCGTGGCAATAAAACAGCACCATGATATGAATTACAAATGTCATGAAAGGAGATGTGGGATAGAAGGAGCACAGTTAAACAGTACTACCACAAGGTGAAAGTGAGCACTGCAGATGCTGGAGATTAGAGTCAAGCGTGTGGTGCTGATGAAGAGCTTTTGCCCAAAACGTCGATTTTCTTGCTCCTCGGATGCTGCCTGACCTGCTGCCCTTTTCCAGCACCACACTCTTGACAATATTACCACAAGTCAGACTGTTTACCAGACTGATTGCTGGAATGAAGGGACTGACTTATGAAGGGTGACTGGGCCCGTTAGAACCAAATTCACTGGAGTTTAGAAGAATGAGGAGGTCTTCTCATGGAAACCTATAAAATCGTAATAGGACTAGATAGGGTAAACACACGAAGATGTGCCTGATGACTAGGGAGTCCAGATCCAGGGGTCACAAGTATCAGCACAGAGGGTAAGCTATTTAGGACTGAGATGAGGAAAACTTTCTTCACCTGGACAGTGGTGAGCTTGTGGTATTCTCTGTTACAGAAAGCAATTGAAGCCAAAATATTAAATGCTTTCAAGAAGGAGTTAGATATAGGTCAGGTTAAAGAGATCAAAGGAAATGGGGAGGAAACAGGAACAGGGTAGTGAGTTGGACGATCAGCCAGGATCATATTGCATGGCAGAGGAGACCCGAAGGACTAATCTTATTTTCTGTTTTACTTTGTTTGAGTCTAAGAAATGTAAAGACCAATTTTAGTGTAATTGGGTTAAAGGCTTGAGAATTTGTAATTTGTTCATTCATTTAGCCACCAAGCAGTTCACGAGTAGTGGTAACAGGCTAAAGGTTAGTCTGTCAAGCCTCCTAACTGGTCTGGGTTCTCAATGAACATAAAATTAATCTCCTTGCTGTTATTATGAACAACCAAGAACATAAAGAGTAAGTAAAGTTGTTGAGTTGCACTCGTGCTTCAGTGAATAGAAATGGAGCTTTGGAAGATAAATGTACAAGCCAATAAACAGAGTTATGGTGGTTTTCACTAGCAGATTAGCTCATACTGGTCCCTGTGTGTCCATCGTTGGCAGCTAAGCTGCAGCAATAGATATTCTAGGTGATGGCTTGGGATAATGTTTTATTTTTAAGGCCCATTTCCTCACATTAACTTTGCAGTCCCAATTTAATGTTATTACTTCCTAGAGTTATATATCCTTGCTCTTACATTAGGCCATTTGTGATGCCAAACACATACTAAAGGGCACCATCAGCTGCCAGAATTTGGAACCTAAAAATACCAGCAAGTGTACTTTATTTTACTAGTTATTTCAATGAGGAATGCTCAAAGCTGTAGATGAATGACACAAAATGTTCAGTTTTTTTTTTAAGGGCAAAAAATTCAGAAGAAATCTAACTCTGATTCTGGTCTGATATATATAATTCACTTAAAGTTGTTTCACTTAAAGTTGCAGTGTTCAATAGTGTAATTGCACCTTTAAGTAAGGATTGTAACACTTTTATTTGGCTCCAAGTTCCTTGCCCCTAAGTTTGTAGCCTACCAGTACTGGAACCATAAGATCATTTTAGGAATGACATTGTTGGAAACCACTGCTGGATTATCTCATTCGCCAATTTTTTCCCTTGTCAGTTTATGTTGGCTTGGACTGTACAATCGCATTTAAATTCTTAACCTTCTGCTTCCATTGGCAGATTTGCCAAACCTCCAGGACAGTGAAATAGGCTCCAATGTTCAGAACATTTTTCAAGTGTTTTATCAAATTTATTAGGAAAATATGTTCAACTCAGCATCCAGATTATAAACAAACACTGCAGAGTCATTTCTGTGGAAAGCTAACCCCTACCCCTTCCAGCAGTGAATGCAGGAAAAGTGAAGACCTGCTTTCTGAAAGTAGCTTGTATTTCACCTCTCCACTGTGCTCAAACTTTATCTCCTTCCCTCTGCAGGTAAGGAAATGAGGCAGCTTGAAAGAGAAAGAAAAGAAAACACAAACAGCAGGAAGAAAGAACAAAAGAAAAGCAAAAAAAAAAATTGACCAAGAATGAAGAGGTCAGAAAAAAGAAAAAGATAAAAAACTCATATACAAAGAAAAATGTGAATGGCTGAAAAATGGTGGTGATGGCAGGGGGAACGTAGAAGTTGAAACAGAGGCAAAGTTATCAGTGCTACTTTGGATAAGTGAGGTAGCAGCTTGTTAGTTATCCTCAGTCTATCCCTTCAAACTAGTGTTTATTGGGTCTGCTCTGCTCCTGCTCTCTCACAATGGTATTTTGCAGGCAGAGTGGGGAAAGAGCAATAAGTACCCAGCCACAATCAAGCACTGTGAGGGTCTAGAACCAAGAGCACAAGCAATGTCTTCACCATCACCCATTTGATTATGGCTGAATATATCAAGGCTTCCTTGAGTCAACAGGAATGCAGTTTGAGGTGGTGCCAGGACTTCTGAAAGAGTCCTATGAGAACGGGGATGAAGCTAGCACTGCGGCTGATATTTATTCTCAGTGCATTTCTAATTATTATATAATGAGCAGTAGAGACAGATGTGGCACAGATTTATTTATGTAGCTGAGATGTGCAAGCCACACACATTTATTTATTTATGTACCTACAGTCTCTACAGAGCACAGACGAGTTTGTGCATGTGGTTGCTTGGACCTATTTTATGTTTACCTACAACAGGCAAGGAGATTGCTATTTGTGGAATAATTTTCAGAAAAATATTTATCAGTGAGATTCACTTCTATTTTAGTAATCTGTCACTGACATTTTGAATTGAATTTATTGTCACGTGTACCGAGGCACAGTGAAAAGCTTTATCTTGCGAGCATTACAGGCAGATCACAGAGTCAGGTAGCATAGATAGTAAATAATAGATAAACAGCGGCAAAAACAGAAACAGAGGTACAGGTGAATGTGAAGCGTTTGTGAGTCCATTCAGTATTCTAACAACAGTAGGGTAGAAACAGTTGTGAAACCAGCTGGTGCGTGTGTTCAGGCTTCTGTACCTTCTTCCTGATGGTAAAGCTGGTAGAAAAACATTGCCAGGGTGGGATGGATCCTTAAGAATGCTGGTGGCCTTTCCTTGACAGCGGGCCTGGTGAAAAGTGATTGCCTATTTTCTCAGGTCTTTCTTACCCTTCACAATTCCTGCTAGATCTAGGGATTTGGGCAATGTGCCCCAATCTAATGTTGCAAAAAGCTTTGAAAGAAATAGCATCTGTTTACATGAATTCACCCTGCAATTGGACTGCTCCACACTAAATTACACATTATTCATTTCACCAACTTATCTGACTTATGAAACATTGAAACAAAATCCCTTCTCACTTTTCAATAAAGCTGCCTGGCCTGAACATTAAACCAAATTACTAATTTTGTCACATTCACATCATGAGTCATGGTGGTACAAGTATAAATATCCCCTGCGACAGAATCTTGAAAAACATTGTTTTTCTGAGCTGTAAGTGGGGCTGTGACTACGGGGAACTGAGGAATGTAGTTCCCAGCTGATAAAAATTATGTAAAACAAGGCACCGCTGAATCAAAAGAAAAATGGACTTAGTTGCTTGTATCTCCACAGGAGCACTAGAAAATGTAAAATGTCCAACATCTATGCTCACCTTCAGTTGCTTAGTTTTATCTCGCAGTGTCCTTTGGTACATCATTAGTTGTTCAGCAGCTTCTGGTCCTGGCTGTCGTGCCAAGATGTGTTTCAACTCCACATAGAGCTTCTCTTTTTCCTGGAGTGGAAATCCAAAATCAGAATGGTGCAAAATGCCAAATAATAAAGCAACAATTTCTTTTGTAATATGAATGTCAAATATGATTAAACCCTATTTGAACAGGTTCACAATTAAATGCATGCTGACAGGGAACAATCTAAACATGACTCGTTTATATAAGTCCAGATTCAATAATTTAATCCACAGCAGATTTTAAGTGACTTTCCATTTCTATTCATACAGTCCTTGAGTCATGATTTTCTTCTGTTTCTTCCTTAATTTCTAAGGCAAATTTCTTGTTTTATGCTGTCTTAAATAATTTGTCACAACAAATGTGAGCTACTCGGATCAAATCTGCAGTACCCTGGTGAGGTGAAGTAGCCTGAAGGGAACAGATCAAGTTGCCGCACTTGTTTTACCTTAAAGACTCTCCTTTTTATAAATTTTATCTCCTGGTTTCAGAAAAAGTAATGTTTGTTTATCAGCAATTTCCAGTCGGAATTGATCACAAGAAAATGTCTTTTTTCATCCCTCCTGCTATTCCACTCATGGAATGCAGGCTAATATTGGTTATCTACTGCCACCTGCTGTTAATAGATCCATCCATGAATGGATGCAGCAACTTGTGTAATTCAAGTGTTTGCCAGAAAT
Source organism: Chiloscyllium plagiosum (assembly GCF_004010195.1). Lineage (NCBI taxonomy): Eukaryota > Metazoa > Chordata > Chondrichthyes > Orectolobiformes > Hemiscylliidae > Chiloscyllium > Chiloscyllium plagiosum. Next base: position 53,751,362 of record NC_057731.1, on the reverse strand, counting down.
AATTTGGGTCAAAAATACAACATTATCTGTTGCTTCTCCTTAAGGTGACAGGAGGTTCTCCTCCAAATAACAGCACAAAGCAATTCTGTGACAGATCTAATAAAGGCTAGGCTTCCTTCATTTAATAAAATTTCTATAGTCCAAAAAAAACCATGAATGAGCCCACCCTGCCCCACAACAACAGCATGGGTAAGATCAAAAGCCTACCTTCTACCCTACCTCTCCAATTTTACCTTCCACTGAAACGAAATCAAGATAAAGTCAGGCGGATGTAAGACACACTTCCAACCTGAACCCATAACCTCACCATCAGCTGGTTAATACAAACATCGGAACAGGATTAGGCCATTGAGCCCCTCACAACTGCTCCAGCATTTAATGAGGTCATGGATGATCTGTGGCCTAGCACTATATACCTGCCCTAGGCCCATATTGTTTAATACCTCTGCTCAACAAAACTTTAATCGATCTCAGATTTAAAATTAACACTGCTGTTTGTGGAAGTGAGTTACAAACATCCACCACTCATGTGTATAAATGCTTCCTAACGTCTCTCCTGAATGGTCTGGCCCTAGGTTTCAGACAATGTCACCCAGGTCTAGAATCCTCAGCCAGTGGAAATAGTTTATCTTTATCTCCTATGTCTTTTCCTGTTAATCTCATGAAGTTTCCCTAGGTGAGAATGTCTATGTCAAACACTTTTATGGGAATTTGAAAAATAGGAACCAAAAATATTGCCAAACTAAAATCAATTTTGTGATTTAAAAAGAGAAAGGTCAACACTTTAGCTGGTTTGCTGCATGTTCCCAACGTGTTCTCTTTTCATTATACTGGAAATACGCAAGAACAGATACTGATCTCAACGGCACCTGGAGAGAAAGCTCAACTTTTTGAGCTACAGAAATGGAAATGGAGCCAAGGTCTTGCCAGACACTGCCATGTATGAGAAGTGCAACTGGATCCTGTTAATGACCTGGTCTACTAAATGTCAGAATAATTTGTCCGGAAAGCTGATTTAAGTTCCAGGTTGGAGAAGTAGAAATAGTGCCATGGTTTGACTAAACAGTCAAAATCTCATTAAAATAGAGAATGCACAATTCGCCGCAATATTGTACCTGCGTTCTACTCATAAAACCCACAGGAAACTACAGTAGAGGTGATTTGGAGGTGCCAGTGTTGGACTGGGGTATACAAAGTTAAAAATCACACAAAACCAGGTTATAGTTGGAGTGGTTACATTGTTACATTCAGATTCCTGGATTAGCCTTTACTTCCCTTTTTGATCTTGTTGCACTTGTCAAATTGAGCAATAGTAACATTAAGAAATGGAACACATTCTATTTTCGGAATGCACAATCAGCACAAAGCGCACTCAACTCAAGTACATCATGACAAGATGCAAAGAAAAGCACACTCTCCTTCATAGAAAATATCTAATTCCAATGAGATAGAACAGAGGTGGAACAATTGGAAATGAGGACAACTTTGAGTCAGCTGAACCCATTTCTACAATAATGGATACCGAAGATGCTGGAGATCTAACCAAAAATTAAAATGCTGGAGAAACTCAGCAGGTCTGGCAACATCTGAGGACAGAGACAGCTGCCGGCTTGTATCAGAAGGTGTTGAGAGCATGACAAAGGGTTTCCCCTCCAAACTTCATTGATTCTGAAGGATGTGTCACCCAGTCCCTTGTTCAGGCCTCCCACTGCCCTTTGAGATGTGGGAAGTTTTAACTTTGCTGACTACTGTCCAAAACATTAACATAAGAATGTCCACCACGGCAAAGACCACCAAAGCTAGTCACAACGTGGCCTATGTTTCGACTGACCAGCCCAGCAACATGCAAACCCTGATTAACAGATCAAAGGTCTTGCTGGCTCATTGGACAGTCATCTCTGAGTCAAGTAACTCCCTGACTCCATCAATCAAAATTGTTGCCACTCTCTGTTTCACTGCAGGGGTGGGTTTGCAGCCCAGGATCCAACTCAACTCCTGAATTCCAACTGCAAAAGGAACATCCAAACCTCTGGTTACACTGCACCCATTGAATACTTTAACTTTCCAATGTTACACACATTGTTGCTTCTCAAACTGAGATGGTCAATCTAGTTGCAAGTCAGGATTCATTTTTAGTGTGGGCCATTGACCATTGGTTTCATCATTTTATCCGTCTTAACTAGATTCAACCCCATGTCCTTGGAGGTGGAAGACCAGGAATTTAACAATCACTCCATGCTATTAATGCCACAGTAGTGAATGATACTTATTCACTTTAAGAAGTAGTGAGGTTAATCGAGAGATTTGCAACCCAGCTGCGTTCCATTAGAGCTGGCTGTGCTATGTTTAATGCATCCTGCACTATTGCAATGATTATGTTAAATACATGAAAAGTTGAATTACTGATGGGCCACATCAAGCTTTCAATTCTCACTGGTTTCAACAAGCAAGAAACAAATTATTTCAACATGTGTTATTCACTTCATTAATGTGCACCTGTAAAAGCAGCTCTTTCTCCACCACCTCCTCAGTCTTCGAGATCAGACGCTTCTGTAATGTCTGAACCTTTAGAATCAGCTCATATCTGCTTGGATCACTCGCCTGTAACAAATACAAGTTCAAAACAAAATTATCACGCAAGCACTATTAAGGGTTATCCATCTCAATTATTGCTGTATATTTAAAGGTTATTCAAAGACGTCTTCATTATAGCCTGAATATTAGCACAAACAATATCAATTCCTCTCCCTGCCATTGCCTCTAACTGAGCTATCCATGATTTTGCTCCTATTAATTTAAAAAGAAAACTCTGTTCCTCACCCCCCCCCCCTCCACTTTAGAGACATGCAATTCTTCCTCCTTAATTTTCCATCTAGACACGAATTTGAACATTTTAAATACCGTCTTTCCGTCCATAGGAAACCTGGAGCACATCTTCTTAACTGGGACCAATTCTATTCCAGATAGGAACAAAAAAATGCTATCATGATATTGGTTCCTAGAAGGCTAGCTTTCCCTGTCCCACAGGAATTACAAACTGGAGACAATTAAACACCAGGTTATAGTCAAAAAGGTTTACTTGGAAACACTAGCTTTTGGAGAGCTGCTCCTTCATCAGGTAACAGCTACCTGATGAAGGAGCAGCACTCCGAAAGCTAGTGCATCCAAATAAACCTGTTGGACTATAACCTGGTGTTGTGTGATTTTTAACTTTGTATACCCCTATCAAATACCGGCTCCTCCACATCATAACTGGAGACAGACTGCTCTGGGGACTCATGTAGCCTCTGGAAATGCAGTTAAGTTTGGATGTAGTGCCTTTTCTCATCAGAGCATGAGCAGGACACTGCTGGGAGAACACTTGTTGATGTCCACGCTGAAGATTTGCCCTGTGGCCTCTTCCAATAATGTCTGAACACTGGAACCTTACAGGACCAATTGCTGAATATTCACAGTCAGTTAGAAACATGCATATCCAGTTTTAAGCCTGTTGTCATCCTGCTTTAATAGGTCCACAGCACCAACAGACAGGCAGTAAGGCAAACTGGCTAGCTAAACCCAGAAGGCACCAATAAGGCATTGGACAAGTATCTTTCTGCATTCAACCTTCTCCAAATAATTTTAAAAATCAGTACACAGCAGTGAAAAGCCTAAGCCATTATTTCACATTAAGTTGTTTTCTTTCTTCAAATATTTAAATTATTTTAAGTAGTGATATTTGAAATTAGATAGCAAGGATTCAGCTCCAGTATTCAAAAGGGAAATGCTGAAATAACTGGAAGGACCCTTGCATTTATATCTCTCATATTTTATTCTTTGAGACCAATGTTGCTCTCCTGAATGCTTCAAAGCAAAAAGCCACAGACGGGACATAAAGTAATTTGGCAATAGGAAGAGAACTGTCTTATTCCATTATGCATACGCTTCCCTTTTCCATTGCTATTTGGGAAGGGATTGGCACAAGTTTCCTTCTAGGAACCAATATCATGATAGCATCACAATCTCTTCCATGTCACCAGTACTGTCTCAGAGTATAACAACTGTATCATAGTTGGTTGGGTTGCTGGTTGTTAACCTGTACAGATGATTAAGTTTAAAGAGTCTATCACTAAGGGTTATTCAGCATTTCTAAGGCCATTTCACCTCCAATTTTCGAGTAGCACTTTGAGGTCAATAGAGTTCAATTAGCTGCAAAGCAGAGAGTTGCTGTCAGTTGACCCAATAATGTGCTTTATGGGAAAAAAAACCTCTACTGTCATATAATAGGAGAGCAATTATCAATAAACTTCAGTTCTTCAAAATTGCTAGTCTTGCCTAAAAGGCAGGATATAATTGCAAGACATTCTATATTATATAATGCTTATTTTCAGCAGCATAAATATCACAGTAAAAGTATTTTGCAAGTGAAATATACATTTTAGTGACATAAGAAATATTGACATATAAGGAACTCACCAGACTCCTGTCAGTACGAGTGAATTCTGTTGAATTTTTAACAGTTTATTTATTTAAATCATATTCTGGTACATTCTCAGATCAAACAAATCATAAAATGGAGAAATTTATCTTTTACGCTTGAGGATTATTTACACAATATAAATCTCCCGTAATATTGTGTGGACCTAGAGGCTGAATTAAATAGATCATGTTTTAGGCATAAGCATGTCCAGTCAGGAGGGAATTGCTGCTGTAAACTAGTCATTGTTCAAAATAGTAATGAATGCAAAAGTGAAAGAAATGAAATTAAAGTCACCTCAAGCTTTCGCCACCTGTGAACATTCATTGGATTTTCCAACTCCTCCTCAAGGGCCCTGCACCGTGTCCGTTCCTTCAGAAGTTCTTTCTGGACGTGGTAGATCTCACGCCTGCACGACAAGCATAAAGCACATCACACTTCTTGCCTGCTGTTAGACTTTACCTTCAATGTTAGGGAGTCTGGTAGAGTGATCTGTGGATGGGGATGTTGTCCACCTTTTCAGTGACAGCTCAGCATCAGCAGAGCCATCAGTCTTTAAAAATAGATGCACGGCCATGCCTTTTGTTTCAGGTGGCTGGAGCACTGTGATATAATGCAGTCAAGTTATACGGCTTTATATGGTTTGCGATTCAGACCTCCCTGCTATGAAGCTGCCTCAGCTCAATTGTGGGCTTGTGATACAGCCTGTATGTGTTGGGAAAATTGCAATCTATTTCACAATAAGGATTAATCACCCCATTAATTGCCCTGATTAATTACATGCCAGATGGGTAGCTGTCGTTACTGAGATTCCACATTTGGGAAAAGCAAACAGAGGAGGGAAAGTGTTTCGGAGCCAGCCTCTCAGAAGTCAAGCCTAATTTCTTCCCCCCTCAACCAATGACTAAAGCTACCTCTGTGAACTGGGAAAGTTCAACCATTCAGATTTTGATTGATATCCTGAGCTACTATCAATTCTTGGAGCTCCACATAACATGAAAATCCAGAGACAGGCGTGACAGTCAGACAAGATAGGAAAAACATTTAAGACTGAGACGAGAAGAAATGTCTTCACCCAGACAGCCTGTGGAATTCACTATCACAGAAAGCAGTCGAGACCAAAACATTGTATGATTTCAAGAATGAATTGGATATAACACTTGGGGCAAAATGGATCTAAGGATATGGGAAAAAAGCAGGAACAGGGGACTGAGTTGGATGATCATCCATGATCATATTGAATGGCAGAGCAGGCTCAAAGGGCTGAATGGTCTACTCCTGTTCTTATTTATGTTTCGCCAGGGACAGTCCAGAAACTATTTAACGTGGAATTTAACACTTTTTTGCACTGCCATTATATTGCATGGATATGACACTGATTGTTGAACCCACAACATAATAATATATGTGCAATAGCTGATCTGTGAAAAGTTACTTACACAATGAGTACACTTAGAATATTTACACATTGGGAGAAAGCCAGATGGAAATTAGCTCGATATAAAATACAATAACCATGTTGAGCTGCTTTCTGGACATCCAGACAAAGAAACCAAAAGCACCTCAATTTCATACTTCAACAAATACTTTCATAAAATACTTACTCAAATCACACATAATTTCTTTTCTTCACATAATATTTGCAAAAATGGTTAATTATCCCATGTAATTTAATCAAAGTCAATAAATATTCATCATAATTACTGTATAAGGACAGTAAATATTTCAACATAATCTGTTGCCAATCATTTCCTTGATTCCTTTTTAACAGAGAGGTGAGGATGAGGTGGATTGGAGAAGTTAGGTGAAATAACTGCACAGAGGCTGGTATCCCATAACCAAGTCACCTTTTATTTACACGTGTACAGTATATGGACTCCAGTACATGAGTTCAGCCAGTCCTTAGACTGAGGAGACTCTCTGGAGCTCATGTTTGTCAGCTAGGGCTCCCTAATGACCCAGGTTAACACTCCCAATCAGGGATCTCATAGTCAATGAAATCCACCTAGCCCTGACTCCAATCACTACACTAGGAGTTGTCCTCAAGGTTAGGAATGAGATTAACAATGTTCAAAATCATGGGGAGTCTTTACAGAGTCGATACAAATTGTTCTTAGTGGTGGAACAGAGCACTCAGATTTAAAGTGATTAGCAAAAGAACAAAAGGAGACATAAGGAAGCTTTTTTTTTATTCTGGTGCAAGCGGTTAGGATTTGGACATCTGGTGAAGACAGGTCCAATCAAACCTTCAAAAGGGGATTGGAAAAGGAAGAGAAAATAAATTGCAAATCAATGGGGAAAGGGCAGGACATGTGATTAATTGAACTATTCCTTGAAAGGGTCATCAATGACACAGTTAAATGTCTTCCTCTCTGCTATAAACATCTAAAATTCTCTGCCTTTTCCTGCTTTAAAGAACATTCTTTCTGGGAGCTGGACAATGTTGACAAAGCAGAGTTTATCTGGCCTTTGTATCTAAAATTGTTGAGAGCAGTACAACGTAATTTTTGATATCTTCAAAGTTAAATCATCTCATCTGCTCTTCCCAAGATTTTGTTGAGACAACTAAGAATGGACAGAAAACCTGAATCTTCTCACTCTGAGGAACTGCCTGACATAACTACTATCCACTAAAACTCCATGTAATTTGTCCAAAGTCACACTTTTGACTTCAAAGATATCAGATGACTTTCTGGCTTAATGACATTGACCAATGAAGTTGTTCTGAGCACCAAGATGAGCTGTTTGATTCTATTTTGAAGAACAGTCACACTGGATTTACAATGCTAACTCTGCATCCCTCTGTAGATGTTGACAGATCTGGTGAGTTTCTTCAGCAATATGAGTTTTTGTTGCAGATTTGCATCTGTGGAATATTGCTTTTGATGCTTATTTAAAAGAAAAACAAGCAGTTTCTTATAATGTGTCTCTGAGGAAAACAAGCACAGTTACTCACACAAGAATACAGGAATTAGGAACAATAAGAGGCCATCTGATCTCTGATTCAATAAGATCATGGTTGATTTGATTGTGACCTCAATCCAACTTTCCTATTCATTCACCATAATCCTTGACTACCTTGTCAATCAAAGTCTATCTGACTCAATTTTGAATATATTTTCAATAACCCTATTTTACTGCTCCCTGGGGAAGAGAGGTCAACAGGCTAATGACACTACGGGAAAAAAAAATCTTCTCATTTCCAGCTTAAATGGAATATCACTTATTTCTAAACTATATCCCCAATTTCTATAATTGTTAATGTTTTAGATATTAAAGGTATCAAGGGCTATGAAGAGACAGTGAGAATATGGTGTTGAGGTATAGAATCAGCCATGATCATATTGAATGGTCAAGCAGGCTTGAACAGCCATTGTCTGTTTCTGGTTTCTACATTCCTAAACACCTCCACAAGGGTAAATATCCTTCTAGTATTCAGCCTGTTAAGTCATCTCAGGATCTGATGCTTCAATAATATCACCTCTCATTCTTCTAAACTCCAATGGTTAAAAGTCTAATCTGTTCAAACTTTACTCTTAAGGTAAAACCTTCATCCCAGGAATCAGTTGAGTAAACCAATTCCAAGTTGTGTCGAATGTAGCTATAACTTTAAGTTAAGAGATCAAAACAGTACATAGTTTTCCGGATGTGTTACCACCTTTGGGGTGTGCCTTGTGAATCTTGGGGGTCCTCCCTTAAGATGGTATCTATCTTTATGCCTCACCATTGGTCTCCAAAATGTAATCATCACAATCCTCCTCCTTCTCCCCCTGCCCTCACCACACCAAAAGGGTCCCCAATTCCTTACTGTCCAAACAGCCTCTGGCATCTGTGTCACTTCTGATTGATTGATTTATTGTCAAGTATACCAAGGTGCAGTGAAAACTTTGTTTACCAGCAGTATAGGCAGATCATAGTAAGCAAGGACTTACAGCTCAAAAAGACTTGGATAGAGGCATATAGGTTACATTACACAGGGCGTAAGCTAGGCGAGATCAGTGTTAGCAAGAACAGTATTTAGAGAGTCCATTCATCAGTCTAATAACAGTCTAAGAAGCTGTTCCTGAACCTGATGGCGCATGTGTTCAGGCTTCTGTATCTTCTGCCTAATGGAAGAGGTTGATCATTATTGGAGTGCGATGGGTCTTTGATGATGTTGGCAGCCCTTCCTCTACAGCGAGTCATGTAAATGGAATCCTTTGATGGGCAGTTGGCTCCCGTTATGGTCTGGGCTGTGCACAAAACCATCTGTAGTTTCTTACAGTCCTGGGCAGAGCAGTTGCCATGCACCAGATGAGTTTCCATCTTAAAGAAATTGATCAATTAAGTTGTTCTGAATGCCATGATGAGTGTTTGATCTTGTTTTGAAGAACTGTCACATTGGACTTACAACGCTAACTCAGTCTCTCTCTCTCTCTCTCTCTGTAGGTGCTGCCAGACCTGTTGTGTTTCTTCAGCAATATTTCTCAATGAGGCATCTGTAGAAACTGGTGAGTATCCTTATGGACATGTCAAATTTCCTGAGCCACCTGAGGAATAAGAGGCATGTTGTGCTTTCTGACCACCGCACCAACGTGGGAGGTCCAGCACAGGTTATCAGTTATGGTCACTCAGAGGAACTTGACGCTCTCCACCCTCTCCAACCTCAGTTCCATAGATGTGGGTGGGAGCATGCTCTCCTCCTTTCTTTCTGAAGTCAATGATTAGTTCTTTAGTTTGGTTGATGTTGAGAGAGAGGTTGTTGCCATCGTACAACATCACCAAGACCTCTACCTCCCTTCTGTATTTTGACTCAAAGATCGAAGACAGAGGGTGGTGATGGAAGGTTGTTTTTCAGACTGGAGGCATGTGACCAGTGGAGTGCCACAAGGATTGGTGCTGTGTCCACTACTTTTCATCTTTTATATAAATGATTTGGATGTGAGCATAAACGGTATAGTTAATAAGTGGAGGTGTAGTGGACAGTGAATAAGGTTACCTCAGATTACAATGGGATCTTGATAAGATGGGCCAAATGGGCTAAGAAGTGGCAGATGGAGTTTAATTTAGATAAATGTGAGGTGCAAATCTTGGGAAGCAAATCTTAGCAGGACTTATACACTTAATGGGAAGGTTCTGGAGAGTGTTGCTGAACAAAGAGACCTTGGAGTGCAGGTTCATAGCTTTGTGAAAGTGGAGTCGCAGGTAGATAGGATAGTGAAGAAGACATTTGGTATGCTTTCCTTTATTGGTCAGAGTATTGAGTACAGGAGATGGGAGATCATGTTGCGACTGTACAGGACATTGGTTAGGCCACTTTTGGAATATTGTGTGCAATTCTGGTCTCCTTCCTATCAGAAAGATGTTGTGAAACTTGAAAGGATTCAGAAAGATTTACAAGGATCTTGACAGGGTTGGAAGACTTGAGCTATTGGGAGAGGTTGAATAGGCTAGGGTTGTTTTCCCTGGAGCATCGGAGGCTGAGGGGTGACCTAATGGAGATTTATAAAATCAATAGGGGCATGGATAGGATAAATAGACAAAGTCTCTTCCCTGGGGTGGGGGAGTCCAGAACTAGAGGGCATAGGTTTACGGTGAGAGGGGACAGATATAAGAGACTTAAGGGCAACTTTTTCATGCAGAGGGTACTGCATGTATGGAATGAGCTGCCAGAGGAAGTGGTGGAGGCTAGTACACTTGCAACATTTAAAAGGCATCCGGATAGGTGTATGAATAGGAAGAATTTGGAGAGATATGGGCCAGATGCTGGCAGGTGGCACAAGACTGGGTTGGGATATTTGGTTAGCATGGAAAGGTTGGACCGAAGGGTTTGTTTCTATGCTGTACATCTCTATGACTATGACTCTACAACTCATCAATGTTATACTGTACATCCATCTCACTAAGGCAAAGAATCTACTGTAATCCCAGCAGTGCCCACTTTTTGCTTTTGTCACTGCTGAGACTACTCAGCTGCCTACCCATCAGATTGGCCAGCAGGTCTCAAGAGTGGGGTAAACCTGTCCCTGAGCAGTGCAAGTTCTATACTCATGTCCTTAAAGCCATCCCAAGTATATTAACATTGTTGAGGAGCCTTTGTTAAAAATATCAGATAGTTAGCACTACTCCCAACTATAAAATCTAACTCTTTATCTGCGAAAGACAACTTACTTTCGTACCTTCCTTTGTGTCATCATAAACTTTAGCAACTGTACATTTAGTCTCTTCATTCAAGTAGATCATAAATAGTTGAGGCCCTCGTACTGATCCCTGTAGCACTCCAACACAGTCTGCTTGTCAATATGAAAATGAATATTTATCCTTACCCTTTGCTTCCTGTTCACCAACCAATCCCCTGAACATGCTAAAATGCTACTCCCACACCATAAGCCCTTACTATGTATTGTAACCTTTGTTGTGAAACTCAATTAAAAGTCACTTGGAGATCCAAGTACACTGACCCAGTTCTGAGGAAGGATCACTCGACCCAAAATGTTAGCTCTGATTTCGCTCCACAGACACTGTCAGACCTGCTGAGCTTTTCCAGCAAATTCTATTTTGGTTTCTGATTTACAGCATTCACAGTTCTTTTGAGTTTTATATTTCACAGAATCATGTTGACTCTGTCTGACTGTACTACAATGTCTAGCTCTAATAATGAATTCCAAGATTCTCCCTTTGGCAGACGTGAGGCTAACTAGACTGTAGTTGCCTGCTTCTGTTTCTTCCCTATCTTGAACAGAAGTGACAACTTTGCTCATCTTGGACTCATACTACTTTACACTCTGCTATTCTCTCACCAAATCTTAGATTGGCTTCCCATCTCTTCTGAGTCAAACAGACATGAGTCAAAACCTTAACGCACATACGCAAGAATGACACCTCATACAGTGCTGAGGCCAAAGTGGCGATGTCATAGAGAATGAAGATTTGCAAATATTTAGTGCTTTTCAAAATCTCAAAACATCCCAAAGTGAATGATTTTTTTAATGAACTACTTGTATTCTTTAATTTGAGAAGCTGAGCATCCAACTTGTGCATAGTAAACTCTCATGATCAGTAATGTGATAATGACAAGATAATCTGTTTTGGTGATGTAGACTAAGAGATAACTATTGTCTAGGACACAATGAGTAAGTCCCTTGAATATCTCTGAAATAGTGTCATGGAATGTCTTCAATTCTCCTGTCATGCAGGCCAGGCCTGTATTTGACATGTGATTAAAAAGACAGCTCCTCTGACTGTGTAGCATTCCTGCAGTACTGCACTGGAACATCAGCATTCATTTTAACCTCTCTGGTGGAGGACTGAAGCCACAATCTTCTGACTTAGAGCCGAGTTGGCCAGTTGCTAAGCCACAGCCAAACAGCAAGTGAGAGAGTAGCACAGTCACTGTTCATTTATTTAGACTCTCTAAAAGGGGTTTAGTTAGTTAACTTGACCAGATGGCTGGGATGCAATGCAGAGTAAAGCCAATAGTGCAGGTTCAAGTCCATACCAGCTGAGGTCACCATGAAGGTCTCACCATCTCAACCTAGCCCCTCACCTGGATATCGTAACCAACTCACCACCACATGTCTCTTTCTCTCTGGGCATATGCCAACTTTACCTTGCCTTTGTTAGAAAATGATGGTTTTCTTCCAACAAAATCTTAAATGGTTCAAGATGTTGCTCAAATCATAGGGTGAAGGAAGTGGCTGCTGTCTTTGACAATAGAATAAGTATAAACACTTCAGTGCCTACAAAGGATTTTGTATATTGCAAGGAAACAGAAAGTGCAAAACAAGTGCTACCTCATTCTTTTCTGAAAAGTCTTTTGTTTTAATACTTTATCATTCCCTGATGTTCTTGACCATGAATTAAGTTAATTTCTCCACTGCAATCTCTACTTCTTCTTCTGTATTGTGCCTTGGGATATTTTGTTTGGCAAGTAATGTCACAAAAACTTAAGCAAGCTTGTTAAATTTTATATTACAGTTTTGTCTAGCTACCATATGACAAAAGATTATATGTATTCTCAAAAGGATAGCGGCTTCCACTACTGCCACACAATGTTTTAGTGCCATCTTCTCTAATATTTCAACTTAATTCTAATTTTGCAAAACAGGTTTCACTATGTTTTACTACTTATCATATGCAGTATTTTTCAAACAAATCCTCAAATTTATTATTAATACTTTTGGAATTTCTAGGTTGGTTTTTTTGGAACGTGCAGATGACATATGGTGATCCAGGCACATCACTCTCGGCTCCTGCTGTAGAAGCAACATGCTAAAAGAGGATTTGCAATAATCATCCAGGATTTCTATCAAATACTGAATGCATAATTTTAATTCAACGAGCACTTGTTCTCACATTTGTTGTGCCAACTGTGTTTGGTGCCCATTTATTTGATTAGATAAAGATTTACAATCTCTGCTCAAAGACATTGAAGTATTGGGACTCTCATTCATTAATGTAGTATTTCTTTCTTGAAATGTCCTCGGTGAAATGCTAAGTATTTGTTAGTCTTAGCTTCTCTACAAATTAAGTTTGACACAAGTATTTAAACGAAAATATAAAGGTCTTGGAAGTGAGTTTTTGATAAGTTAACAAAGAAGGTGGTTGTAGATATTTTGTGTGTGGGCTTTCGAAAGGCATTTATTTGATAAAGTAATATATTATTGGCAAATTCGAAGCTTGTGGGATAAAAAGGAACAATAGTACCATCCATCCAAAATTGACTGAGGGGCAGAAACAGATTTATGGTTCAATACTAGGAACATTGACGTTTTGGCAGGTATAGAATTATAGAATCCCCTATAGTGCAGAAAGAGGTCATTTGGCCCATTGAGTCTGCACCGACTGTGAAGAGCATCCCACCCATACCCTACCCTATCCCCACAACCCTGTATTTACCATGTGGTAATCCTCCTAGCCTGCATATCCCTGGACACCATGGGCAATTTACCATGACCAATTCAGCTTACCTACACATCTCTAGACATGAATAACATTGATTACAGGATATAATTTTGAAATCTGCAGATAGCACGAAACTTGAAAGTTTAGAAAACTGTGAGGAAACATTTGATAGATTAAAGTGAATATGGACAAGTCAGTGGAATAGGCAGACAAGTAGCAGATAAAAATCTACACAGTAAAGTGTGAAGTAACACATTTTGGAGTGAAGAATAAGGTGAGACGACACATTTTAGTTATAGAGGTGTTGCAAGAACAGAGAGACCTAGGACCACTTGCGTAGAAACTTTTGAAAGTGCCAGGACAGGTTATTAAAGCAATTAATAAAATATATTGAATCCTGGGCTTTATAATTTGAATAGAAAAGCCAGGAAGTTATGATCAATCATAGACCATGAGTTTAAAACCAGCTAAAATACTGCACAATCCAGGCATCGTATTTCAGGGAGAACATGAAAGCTTTGGAGAGCTTAACCACTTGTTAAACTACCTCTGGAATCTTGCGTTCAATTTCTGCTTTAGAAAGGGTGTACTGGTCTTGGAGGGACTGAAATGCAGCATTAGCAGTACACCTTGTAGACCATCTGGAATAGTTAAATTCTGAGAAGTGATTGTACGAACCAAGACTGTGTTTCCAGGATTTTAGAAGGTTAGGAGGTAAGACGTTAATCAAAATTTGATCAAAATTTAAAAGGTACTAAGATGGAAACTAATATTATAGGGAGAAATTATGTTAATGCATTGAGAAGTCTATGGCAAGGAAACATGCCTAAGGTTAGCCAGATGTTTGATGAACTATATTAGGAATTTTTTACATGCAAAAAGTTTGCAATTCTCTTTTGCAAATAATGATTGATGCTACAATTGTTAACTTTAAAATCTATGATTGAAATATATAAGTCAACCAAAGGTATCAATGAATATGGAGCGAAGTAGAAATCGGTCTTAGATCAGACATCGCCTCGTTGCATAGCAGTATTGTTCTTGGGGTTAAGTGGCCTCTGCTTCTATCCACCTTCATCACTGCTTTTTGCTGAGACCTCATGGCTTACATTGTCACTGAGTAAAGATCCTGGAAATCCCTCACTGAAGGCACTGAAGGAATACCTACATCATATGGGCAACAACAGTTAAGGGTGTCTTGCCATCACTTTTGCAAGAGCAGGTTTACGGGCAATAAATGCCTGCCTTGCCAGTGAAGAGTCTAGATTAGAGTGGTGCTGGAAAAGCACAGCAGGTCAGGCAGCATCCGAGGAGAGGAAAATCGACGTTTTGGGCAAAAGACCTTCATCAGGAATTAAGGCAGGGAGTCTCCAGGGTGGAGAGATAAATGGGGGGGGGGGGCTGGGGAGGAGATAGCAAAGAGGACGTTTTCCTTGCCAGTGAAGCCAATATTGCATGAATAAATTTAAAAAGTAGATCTAAATACCAAGCACCAGCCCACAATTTCCTCTGTCCCTCCATCATAAGGTCAGAAGTGAAGATGTTTGCTGATCATTGCACAATATTCAGCACCATGAGTTACTCCTCACACATTTAAGCAGTCCATGCCCATGTGCAGCAAGGTGTAACAATATTCAGGCTTGGGCTGCAAGTAGCAAATGTCCCTTAACATTCAATGGTATTGTCACAGAATTATAGAATCACAAAATCGTTACAGTGTGGAAGCAGGCCATGCAGCTGATCAAGTCCACATTGACCCTCCGAAGAGCCTCACAGCCAGACCCAACCCACCACCCTATCCCTATAACCCTGAACTTACCATGGCTAGTCCATCTAGCCTGCATATCCCTTGGATACTTTGGGCAATTTAGCATGACCAATTCACCTAACCTGCATATCTTTGGACTGTGGGAGAAAACCGGAGCACTCAGAGGAAACCCATACAGACACAGGGAGAATGTACAAACTCCACACAGTCACCTGATTTTTGAATTGAACTTGGGTCCCTGGTGCTGTGAGGTCACATTGCTAACCACTGAACCTTCGTGTCGCCATTATTCAGTCCCCCACTGTCTACATTCTAGGGGTTTGGAGCAGTGGTTACCCTGGAATGGAAACTGAACTGTGGCTAGGAATCCTGTAGTGAAAAACTCTGACTTCCGGACTCCCCAAAGCCTGTCGGCCATCCACAAGCCACAAGTTAGGAATGTGATGGAATACTCCCCACTGGTCTGGTTGGATGCAGCTTCAATAACACTCAAGAAGTTTGATACCATCCAGGACAAAGCAGATCATTTGGTTGGCACATGTGCACAAACATTTAGCCCTCCACCTATGACTCTCAGTAGCAGCAATGTGTACCATCTACAAGGGGCATTGCAGAAATTTATCCAAGTCTTCTTAGACAGTACCTTCCAAAACCCACAACCATAACCATTTAGTACATCAAAAGCAGTAAATACCACCACCTGTAAGGCCCATCCAAGTCACCCACCATCCAAATTTGGAAATAAATTGCCATTCCTTGATTGCTACTGGGTCAAAATCATGGAACTACCTCCTGAACAGCATAGTGGGTGTACTTAAGCCAAATGGTCTGCAGCGGTTCAAGAAAGCAACTCATCACCAGCTTCTCAAAGATCAACTAAGCATGGACAATAAATGATAAATACTGGGCCAGCCAGGAACACCCACATCCCGTGAGTGAATTAGAGCAACGTACTGATACATAATCCTCAATTACCACTACTACTGGCGGAGAGAATGTGGGAACTGTGATTGTGTGAAGTTGTCAAGACAAAATGCCTCGTGGAAAGGTGAGGTGCTAGTCCATCAGCTTGCATGGAGTACCAAGGACAGAGAGGTCAGAGTGGGAACAAGCAAGCCTTGAAAATCAGAATCTAGAAACAAAAAAAGGTGAAACTTGACATACCCTAGAACACCACCATCTGATCTGTCAGTCAAAACATCGAGAGAGAGAGAGTGAGAGAGTGAGAGAGAGATAGGGACAGGGTGAAAGGGCTAATTATCATAACTTCTTTTCCCTGTGAAAATTAATTCTTCAACTGTTTGAAAAGCTTATGAAATTATTCAGAACAGCTGCCATCACACATGGAAATATTTGAGCTGATTAACTTAGAATGTGCGCATACATAAGGCTTGTGGGGTCTAGTAAATTTGAAAAAGTGTCCTGCCATCAGTTACCACTTTCTCCTCTTATCTGTGACATGTTCAAGGATGAGTTTACTTCCCCACCAGTAAGTAATAGTTGATTTATTGAGTATGGAAGAAGTGTGTACTTGTGCTAAAACGTTATTGAAAACAGTTAAAACAATTTTTCTGCTGACAAACAGGACTTCACAGAACAGACTGCAGTTGCAAACTGAGTTCAGAAATTAGGAGACGGAAAGTACAGGAGGGAAAAATAATGCCTTGCTTATGATGTTCAATATTTATGTTGACAGTACATCAGTTGAGATTCCTATGAGCTATTTAGATATTCCATTTTATCACTGACTGTTCAGGTCCCCAAAAGAATACTAAACAGCTTGGAAAAATTCTGTCCAATTCATTCTAATTTTACTTGTCATGCTTTTATACATTCCATTTGATTCAAATTATTGAGTTCAGTGACCATATTCCTGTGCATGTTCTATAAAAGTAGAACTCTGCCGTAGAAGGAGAGCTTTAGGCATATTGTTACAGTGCCAATTTTATGTCATTGTATCCCACTTCCCAGCCATGGAGAAACCTCCCTATGGATAGGCATTTAATCACTTGGACTCTCCAAATAACAATGGGTATAGCAGTGAATTCAGGTTTAGAAAATGAACAAGGAGACCTAGTGTAACCTAAAAAAATTTCCATAATTGTTTTGAAATGTTTTCAAAATGCCAGCAGTCCACCTGTTTATTAACCAACTGAGAGTACAGCTCTTCATAATTCACACGGGAGCCACATTATATGGGCATAGAAAAATATGGGACACATTAAACCCTCTGCTCTATCCAGCGTATCCCACATATTAGTGATACCTTGAGCACTGAAATATATATACACTCTTGTAGCCCCAAACCATGCGACTTTCAGAACAAAACATACCAGGTTCAAATTCCTTCAATAGCAGTGGAGTTTAAATGTCGCCAGATTTTTAAGGCATTGTAAGTGTTTCAATACCATTAAGCTGCACAGAAGAGATTGGCTAAGTGGAAACCAATGATGAGACACTCTGACGATAGAAGGAGTGTTTCTTTTTAAAATTCATAATACCGTTTGAAAGGAAAGAGTTCCAGTGGGTTTCTGAAAATCCCTGCTGCAGAAATTGTATCAATATTATGCAACACCTCTGCCAATAATAAAGTATGTAGATTAATGAAACTGTATGATATTAAATAATACAACAGGATTATTCAGGTTCATTCCATGAGCAGTGCTAATCTCAATGAAAAGAATAGTAATGCTTGGGTTCTAAATGGCCTCAGCATCCCTGGCTTAAAGAGAGAAAAGCAAAAAAGCACATTTAGCATTCCCAGGATCAGCATGTTGAGACAGGACTGGCTCTCCAGCTGACAGGAATCTCACGTCTGTTCTGTGGGAGGATGTCCGCTGAATTCAGTGACATGCAGCAGCAGTGGGCCTTCCCTGAGACAAAGAGGCTCCCTGGAGCCAGAAGGCAAAAGTGAGGACTACAGATGCTGGAGATCAGAGTCTAGATTAGAGTGGTGCTGGAAAAGCACAGCAGGTCAGGCAGCATCCGAGGAGCAGGAAAATCGACGTTTCCTGCTCCTTGGATGCTGCCTGACCTGCTGTGCTTTTCCAGCACCACTCTAATCTAGTCCCTGGAGCCGGAAGTCCACTACCATGAGCTGTTGCCTAATCAGAGACCAGCAACCCTAGTAAATAACAGCACCAGCGGGGAAGCAGTGCTGCTCCAAATCCCTCACCCAAATGTTCAGAACCCAGGCCACCGCTGAGCATTAATTGCCATTCAGTTGGCAGCAGGTCAGGAAGGCTATCCAAGTACCTCCATGTCATATCCTTAACTTGGTGTGGTTGCGAGGGAGCTAAAGTGGTAAAGTCCCCAACCGCCACCCTGTCTCCTGATTAATGGACCCCTTCCTGACCATTACAATCATCAAGGGAGCAGAAATATTATGGTTTCACCCATGCTCTCTATTTGCAGCCCTCTAGTGCATGAGCTCAGACATGCAGATGTTGAAAGGTTATCAAAATTTGAGGAACAGAAGACCAGCAGAAGATACTTGCTTCTCTTAAAATTAAGAGAACCTTTTCTATGTATATCATAGTGTGGAGAAAGTGAGGACTGCAGATGTTGGAGATCAGAATAAAAAAGTATGGTGCTGGAAAAGCATAGCCGGTCAGACAGCATCTAAGGAGCAGGAGATTCGACATTTCCAGCATAAGCTCTTTTCACACATTCCTGATGAAGAGCTTATGCTCAAAACATTGAGTCTCCTGCTCCTCGGATGCCGCCTCATCAGCTTTGCTTTTCCAGCACCATACGTTTTGACTCTCGTATATCATACTGTGATGATCATGTTATTGAACTAAACAACCAGAGGTATGGACTAAAATGCCAGAGATTATGTGTTCAAACCGAAATTTAAGAATTTAAACACAGTTTGAAAATCTAATCTGGAAATAAAAAATGGTTATCAAGTGACCAAGAAGCTTTCAGATTGTTGCAAAAGCCTAACTGGCTCATTGTTGTCCTTTACAGAAGGCAAACTGCCATCTCCACCTATACCTGGCCTGCGAATCTAGTTCTGGAGCAGTATGGATGACTCCTATAACTGGGTCTGGTGGCCTTAGAGTTGGGGGGAAAATGCAACCATGCTTTGCTTCTAGAATGCTTTCACTTCTCTAGTATTACCTGAGGTCCTCCAGATTAGATACACTCTTGCTGAGGAGGTGTTTCTCCCGTCTGAGTTTTTTGATCTCCATTCGAAGCAGTCGGATATCATCCACCCGCTGTCTGTATTGTATCTCGCCTTTATTTAACATGGAATGCTGAATCTTGATCTTCTCATACAACAATGCCAGCTCATCATTACGGCGTACTAACTGGGTACCCAGAATGTCTCTCTCGCTGATAACCTGGCAGGGATGTTAGAACAATGTTAGTTGTAGGAACAACATGAAATCTTATTTCATCAGTAAAGAGGGTGAGCAGAAATCAATCCTGTTGCTACATAAGCTCTGAGCTTCAAAAAAACAAGGAAGGCTTCCCTGCAATTAAGAACACATAATAAGCTTAATAGCCCTTAATGTTTGCTAATAGGAATATGATAGGATAATTATGAACAGGACATTGGTTAGGCCACTATTGGAATACTGTGTGCAATTCTGATCTCCCAGCTATAGGAAACTTGAGAGGGTTCAGAAAAGATTTACAAGGATGTCACCAGTATTGGAAGGTTTGAGTTAGAGGGAGAAGCTGAGGGTATTCAGCCGAGACTATTTTCCCAAGAGCGTCAATGGCTGAGGGATGACCTTATAGTAGTTTATAAAATGATGAGGGGCATGGATAGTTTGAATAGTCAAGGTCTAGTCAAGGTAGTGAAGTCCAATACGAGAGGGAATAGGTTTAAGGTGAGAGGGAAAAGATTTAAAAGGGACCTAATGGGCAACTTTTTCATTCAGAGGGTCATGCATGCATTGAATGAGCTGCCAGAAGAAGTGGTGGAGGCTGGTACAATTACATTTAAAAAGCATCTGGATGGGTATATGAATAGGAAGGGTTTAGAGAAATTTGTGCCAAGTGCCAGCAAATGGGACGAGATTAATTTAGGATATCTGGTCAGCATGGACAAGTTGGACCGAAAGGTCTGTTTCCATGCTGTACATCTTTGTGACTCAATGACTCTAAGTAGCAACACAAGTGGATAAAGAGGGCATCCAGTAAGCTTGCCTTCATCAGTTGGGGCATTGAGCATAAAAGTTGGCAAGTCATGTTGCAGCTGTACAGAACTTTGGTCAGACCACATTTGGAATATGGTGTGCAGTCCTGATCGCCACATTATTGAAAGGAAGTGGAGGCTTTGGAGATGGCGCAAAAGAGGTTTACCAGGATGTGCTGGTAAAAACTTGGAAAAGTTGGATTGTTTTACTAGAGCTGAGGGGGGACCCATTAGAAACATAGAAAATTCTGAGAGGCGTGAATAAGATGGACTGTTGAAGATTTTTTCCCAGAGTGGAAATGAAAAATAAAAGGGGGCATAGGTTTAAAGTTGGTGTGAAGCATGTTGTTTTACACAAAGGGTGGTAGTTGCCTAGGACACACTGCCAAGGGGAGGTGTTAGAACAAGATGCGATAGCAAAGTTTAAGAGGCGTTTAAACAGACACATGAATAGGCAGGGAATAGGAGTACGTGTAGGCAGATGGGGGTTAGCTTAGAATGGCATCAAGGCCAGCACAGACATGGTGGGCCAAAGGCCATGTTCAATGTTCTAAATGCATGGGTCATAGATTGATGTGGACGAAATGCGGCTGTACAGGAAATTGATTAGGCCACTGTTGGAATATTGCGATATAAAAGAGACCTAAGAGGCAACTTTTTCACGCAGAGGGTGGTACATGTATGGAATGAGCTGCCAGAGGAAGTGGTGGAGGCTGGTACAATTGCAACATTTAAAAGGCATTTGGATGGGTATATGAATAGGAAGGGTTTAGAAGGATATGGGCCAAGTGCTGGCAGGTGGGACCAGACTGGGTTGGGATATCTGGTCGGCATGGCTGAGTTGGACCGAAGGGTCTGTTTCCGTGCTGTACATCTCTATGTCTTTCTGACTCTATGATCTCTTTGTTTGGCAACACTCCCCAGGACCCTACTATTAAGTGTATATGTCCTGCCCTGATTTGCCTTTCCAAAATGCACCACCTCACATTTATCAAAATTAAACTCCATCTGTCACTCCTTGTCCCATTGACCCATCTGATCAAGGTTCCATTATACTCTGAGATAACCTTCCTGATTGTCTATTACACCTCCAATTTTGGTGTCATCTACAAACTTGGTAACCACACCTCCTATGATTTGGAGATGCCGGTGTTGGACTGGGGCGTACAAAGTTAAAAATCACACAACACTAGGCTTTAGTCCAACAGGTTTATTTGGAAGCACTAGCTGGTTCATCACAATCACCTGATGAAGGAGCAGCGCTCCGAAAGCTAGTGCGTCCAAATAAACCTATTGGACTATAACCTGGTGCTGTGTGATTTTTAACTTTACACACCTCCTATGTTCACATCCAAATCACTTATATAAATGACGAAAAGCGGTGGACCCAGCACCAATCCTTGCGGCACAGTGCTGGCCACAGACCTCCAGGCTGAAAAGCAACCCTCCACTACCATCCTCTATCTTCTACCTTCGAGCCAGTTCTGTATCCAAATGGTTACGCCTCCCTGTATTCCGTGTGATCTAATTTTTTCTAATTCACTTGCATCCCAGTTTAACTCTCCAATCTAGCTTACAAGTGCTAATTCACTTTTGCATAAGGTAATAATTCAGCTACTATTACCTTTGAGATTATGCTTTTTTGCTGAAACGCAACTTGGTTATGCTAATTCAGCAGAACCTCTTTCCTGGTCCTATCTACATTGCTGGTATTTACATGAACCACAACCATTGGATGTTCCCCCTCCCCCTGCAAGTTCCTCTCCAGCTCAGTGCACATGTCCCAGACGTTGGCAACACAGCTTTCAGGACTGCAGAGAACTGTCAACCCCCTGATTATTCAGTCCCCGACCAATACAACATTGTTGTTTACTCCAACACTTGAATGGCTTCCTTCCCACATATGATGTCACGGTGAGATCACTCATTTACCCTGCAGCCTTTGCTTTCATCCAAACAGGTAACAAGAACCTCAAACTTGTCAGATAATTTCAATCACTGAGGATCCTCAGCTTTTACCTTCTCAACCTCCATATTGGACTAACTCAGTCACATTCTCCTGTCCCCTCATCGGCCTAACTCAGAGTCAAACCCTCCTGTCCCCATATTGGCCTAACACAGAGTCACACCCTCCCCTCCCAATATTGGCCTAACTCAGAGTCAAACCTGTCTGTGCCTAATTACTGAGCAAATTTGAAGGCCTGACATTAGAATTAATATAGAAATAAACTACAAAATACAAAACTGATTTTGCTATAAGAGTAAATAGGATACAAAAACTGCTATTTCAGCGAAAACAGCAATTAAGTAAACATTTATAAAGCACCAGTTGTATTTTTAAGTCATTCAAACTGCACCGCTTTAAAATTGAATAATTCACTATCTCATACAGTCCACTGCAATGCACCTGGTCCAGCTCTTTCTTTTGTCGAATCCTCTCCGTGTCAGCCTCATCAATAATTCGCAGCAGCTTTCGTTCTTCTGTTTCCTGGTTTTCAATGAAAATCCTGGTGTCCTGGGCCTGTTGTTTCATCTTCTGCAGTTCAACCTGCATTTAGGAAAGAAACAGCTCAAACTATGAGGTTGATCAATATTTTGAAAATTCACAGATCCTCCATGCAGTCTATTAGAACAGTAAATTTACAGCATGTCACAGAATTATTGAAGAAGGAGGCCAGCCAGCCTATTGTGTCTGTGCTGGGCCTCCAATGAGCATCAAGGTTTAGTGCCATTTATCTGTCACCTCTCCATAATACAATGATAAATTATTGCAGCAACATCTTCAGGCACAAAAATAAAACACTAGCTGGTATGCCACCACTAAATCTGCTCCTGCCTTAAATATAACTTTTTTTCCAAATGGGGCAAGGAATGGCCAACAAAGTAACTCTCCACATTACAATTTTCTTCTTTGTCAGCTAACATTTTCAAGCTGTATGTTTTCCACTTAACTTAAAAAAAGGCAGGAATCAATCACACAGTCATTTATTTACTTCATTTTAATTTTTTAATGTATTTTTCTGTCTCATATTTTTATGAGGGTGGTAAATGTCAGTGCAGAACACCACCTCATTCTGGACATTCAATATCAGCAGTAAAGTTTCCTTTTTTTGATATGTATATGTCATAAAATTAACATTCTTGCAAATAAAATCTTTAGAGAAAAGATGTTGAGGCACAGGGGTAGTGTCATGACACCAGGGCCAGAACTTGAGGTCCATGGGAGGTGCATTCAAAACATGGCCAAATAGGTTAATTATCAAGCTGTAAATCATTCAAATACACCCGATGGCAGCTGGTAAGAGTGGGGATTTCCTGGTCAGTCATCCTGTAGAGGACAATGGCAATCCATTGCAGTAATTTGTCCATATGTATGGATTAATCCAATTGTCAGAAGTGAGAAAAGACTGGAGAAAAGACAGACAGACAATCTCATGATGACAGAATAATTACACATAGAAGGAGGCAATTAAGCCCACCATGTCCTTGCTGACTCTCTTCAAAATCAACAAAACTAGACCCACTCACCCACCTTCTCTCTTTTCAGATGCTTATCCAGTTCCCTGTTGAAACTCTCTAGCGTATGTGTTTCACTCAGGTAGAGTATGACAAATGTATGGAAACACAAAGCTGGAGCAGGGGTAGGCCATTCGAGACTGCTCCACCATTTGGTAAGATCATGGCTGATGTGATAACTCCAAGATGCCTTTAGAGAGAGGTGGGCAATGCAGGGGTTACAGTGCGTTATTTCCCCCTCCAACTCCATTTTGATTTAGCTCCACTCCTCCCTCACTTTTGATGGTTTTCATTACCCATACTGGGCTTTGCATGCAACATTACATGGGGGATTTATTGGTGGTGGTTAATGGTTATAAAAGGTCATGGTGATTTGGTATTGGGAAAGCATTTTGTTTGTGTGCAATTAAAAAAAAGTATAAATCAGACTTAAAGGGCTCTTGAGGTGCAGCGGTAGTGTCCCTATCTCTGAACCAGGAGGCCCCAGTTCAAGTCCCACCAGTGCCAGAGGTGCATGTAATAACATCTATGAATGGGTTATGTTAAACAAAAGCAAAGCCAAAGGGCTCATGTGGTGCAGTGGTAATGTCCCGACCTCTAAGCCTGGAAGACCAAGTTCAAGTCTCACCTGTTCTAAAGGTATGCAATACCATCTATAAACAAGTAGATTAGAAAACAAGGCAGATGCAGGAGGTTCTTGCTGTGCAGTAGTAGTGTCCCTAACTCTAAGCCAGGAGACCCAGGTACAAACCCCACTTTCTCCAGAAGTATGCAACAATATCAACTTTGAACAGGTTGAATTGAAAATATCAATGAAGCAGATCCAATACCCTCAATATCTTTAGAAACAGGTGGGAGCCACAGGAAGTACATGTTTTATTTCCCCCACCAACTCCATTTTAATTTAGCCTCTTCCTGCTCACTTTGCCCATAATGGAATTTGTGTCTAACTATTTAATTGGCCACATGGGTCATTTACTGGTGGTAGTTAATGGATAAAAAGAATTTTTAGAAGTCATAATGATTTGGTAATGGAAAAACTATTCAGTTGTGTGTGATAGCATTTCAGATATTAAAAAAATGCGGACCCAGGGGTGTGAGACTGTAGAACCATTTGTCTCAAGCTGGGACTAGTCTATATACACCACAATGGCTCTATTTTGGTGTTCAAGAATAAATGATGCTCATTTCCAGTCAGGCTTTCTGAATTATTGCAGCTGATTTGATTGTGGTCTCTAATTTTCTATCTACCCCCATTATCCTTTGACTCCCTTATCAGTGATGGACTGGTTCGACTGAAAGGTCTGTTTCTGTGCTATATGACTGTGAGAATGGTTTCTCTCCATTGGTGCCATCTAGAATACTTAAGATTGTTGAATACATTATGAAATCTGCTCTCAATCTTCTCTTCTCCAACAGGAACGATCCAATGTACTCACAACTGAATTCCCTCATTCCCAGGGGCATTCTTGTAAATCCTTGCTGCACCCTCTCTTCACATCCTTCCAAAAATATGATGTCATGGACACAACATTTGAGTTGGGGCTAAACCAGACTTTTATAATGAATCAACATAACTAACTACTTATCTTGTTCTCTATGCCTTGACTTATAAAACTTGAGAACCCACATGTCTTTCTAACCATTTCCTCTACCTCCCCTGCGACTTGCAACAATTTCTGTACATCTCCCCAAGGTCTTTCTACTGCACCACAAATCTGCTTGTGATTTTATGCTGCCTCTCCTCATCCCTTATACTAAAATGTACCTCTACATACTTAAATTGTTATATGTCCTCCCATTCCACCGGCCAGCCTTTTTAAAATCTACTCTAAAATTTCGCTGTACCCTCACATTTCACTTCTGACATGTGGTGCTGTGCTAAAGGTAATCTTCATTTGAGCTCTCTATTTCTGATTAATTGTGAACTCGTGCAATTAGGATTGTGGTCAATTTTGTACAACACACCTACTTGGTACTGGGTTCAGATGCCGAGTCCCTTTTACAGGAACTTATAAACAGCAGAGAGAAGTCCAGCAAAATTTCAAGTGGAATCAAATGCAGATCCCAGCAGGGAAAAGACAAGGGTGTCACCATTGCCCGCGAGACGTTTGAAGATTTAATTTTCACGGACAGAATCATTTGGTCTCTGAAGTTTTCACTTTCCCTCATCAGCTATAAAATGTATCATTCACTTCCGTTCAGCCATGATCTGATGTATCATCATTTACTGGGGAGTTACTGAAGCTTATCTGAGTATAAGTTAGGTCAACACAGTAGCAGGAAGGTGAATTATCCATTCTGCTAATTGTGACCTATTCTCAGTTCAAATCAGCAATAAAGCAAAGTAAGTCTTAACTGTACTTGCATCGGCTTATAAAATCCAGGTTAGCTTCATTGATCACAAAGGAAGCTTTCAAATGGATATTTTTCTTTTGGCAATTGAAAATAATTGTTGTCTACATCTGTTGCACAATTGGCTTTTAATTCAGACATTTAATGTTGAAATGCATATGCCACTACTAACAAAATTCTGAATAATTACATTGACAATAGTTTTGAACAGAATCGTACTCCCTTTTCTTTGCTCCTGAACTGTACAATGTACAACATAAAGAAAGAGATATGTTTATATGGCACCTTTCATGACATATGGACACCTCAAAGCAACTCTCAGCTAGAGGATGTCATTTGAAATACAGTATTGAGTGCAATGTTTGAAACATAGCAGTCATTTGTGCACGGCAAATCCCTACAAACAATCTTATCATGGTCAGTCAATCTGTTTTAATAGGATTTTAATGAGAGATAAATATTGGCCAGGACATGGAGGATAAATCCCCAGCAATTATTCAAAGTAGTGCTGTATAATCCATTCTTCCACCTAGAGTGATTACTCAGTTTAATAACTCTTTCAAAAGCTAGCACCTTCAACAGTGATTCATTCAGCTCTGAACTGTTATGTTAATCTAGATTTTATGGTCAATTCTCTGCAGCGGGGCTCAAACCCACAATATTCTGACTGCTGGCCAAGCCACGGCAAGTAGCAATCAAAAGGTACTGATTGGAGAATGCAAACCAAACATGAGCATAGAAATTATTTTCTCAAATCTACAGCATGCTGCAATAAACTCTTGTCAAGTAGAGACTGAGTGAGTGCAGCAGTGAATTAGGGCACAAGGATGACCAGCAGTGTAGCAAGTCTTCAAGCTGCTGGAAAATGAAGTCTGACATTTGTGAAGAAGGCCAGACTGAATCAGGACTTATTTCCACTTTAGGCATCTCTCCATTGTAGAGTGAGTTGGAGTAAGGACTGCACACAGAAAAGTTGATGGAATGCATGATCATTGTCACAAAAGAATATATTGGCATTTTGTCAGTCTTAACAACCTCTGTGCTGGCTGTAATGGAAAGGCACTGGGAGAAAGAAGGACTTGCATTTACATTTAGTATTATCACAGCACAGAACATTGTCTTCGATATACAGATTGCTTTGAAGTGTAGCAACCACTGTTATGCAGGACAATGTGACAGTGGCTGTGCTCACAGACAATTTATTTTGGAGGGAGGGCAGGACAGGAGGATGAGTAACAGTTTACAGCAGTTCTTAAATTGTGGTTCATAAACCAGGATACTTACTCCTGGTGGTTGAAAATACAAATCACTAAGTGCAATGCAACAGATGAGGCCAGATGTGACTTGGCCATTAGCCCAGACCAATAATAGCACTATCTCAGCAGGTCTTTGTTTTCAGAAGTGCAGTGAATTATTGACTTTATATGATATACATCTTTATGTGATTATATGTTATTATTTTTGTGATCTACTTGTCCATTTCTCAATACTTATTTGGACAAGATTAAGAAGCGTCATGTGTTGAAATATCTCTTATTGATATTTTAATGGTCTGTAAGGTTGACCCCTTTATAAGATTGTAGGAATAGCGGTTTCTGTCAAAGGAGGATTTGTGAATGTAGTTTATTTGCTTTCTGTCAGCAGTTCTCCATTTGCCATTGTTACTTTATGGCTCATTAGTATGTACATTGTGCAAACTGGGTGATTGAGCATGGAAGAGGTCTGTTTTGGCCTTGAGTTGGTACAATTTGACATGGGGGTCCCTGGAGCCAGAGGGGTGATGGTTAGATAACTGGGTAAGGCTAGAGGGCCTAAAGTCAGCTATCATAACTTGGACAAAGTCATGGAGATTTGAGGTTGGGTCTTCTAACTAGCCAACCTCAGCATGCATCTAGCCCAGTCATCAGCGATTACAGTTAAGACACAGTTGGCTTTCTTTCTGATTTGAACTGAGAATAGGGAACAGTTGGCAGAACAGATCATTTATCTTCCTGCTTCTTTCTTAATCAAACCTCTGCTCCAGGGTCAGCAGATCCAACTCCATTCTATATTCACCCTTTTCCACAGCAAACATTGTGGTAATCTAGGTACTGAATACGAAGGCAGGTTCAGCAGGTCAGTAAATTTCTTGAGCTGAACGACCCACCTCAGCAGTCAACATGTGGCTCTTGATGTCCACAGATCTAATAATCTCTGTCTCCATCAACAATGACTGACGGTATATGCAGCACTCATCAACACATTCTCAAGTGTAATTAGGAATAGGTAATGAGTTTTGCTTCTTTCCAGCGACCCTCAAATCCCAAGAATAATTTCATTAAAAATTCCAAAGATTTACATTCCTTTGAATAAAAAGAAATCATGAGTAGCTAACCTAACACTATAACACTGTATGACTAAACCTTGATGCTGTGGAGTATTAACATGGTGAACATAGGTTGCTGTTCAGGGCAGTTAAAAATATTCCCAGACAGAAAGTAGTATTATGAATGATATCACATTGATCTACAGACTACAGGTACAGCAAAATAAACTTCACAGTGAGTATCAGCCAGTGAAATACAGAGCTGCAATAGCTAGATCTAACTTTTGAAGGCACCACTACCAGCCTTTTGTCACCTTGTGGAATAAATAGTTATAGAGTACATTTTATCATAATGTACCAACACATTTAAATATGAACCTTAACGTGGAACAGCGCTGCCACTTCTGAATCATTCACCGCCAACATCTAGGAGTTACCATCGATAGAAAATTCAACCAGACAAGCCAAAAACTACACACACAGGAACTGTTCAGAGGTCAGGAATTCAGATACATATAACTCCCCAGAGTCTATCTACTATCTACAAGGCACAAGTCAGAAGTGTGATGGAATACTCCCCACTTGCCTGGCCAAGTGCAATTCCAACAACACTCAAGAGGCTTGACACCATCCAAGGCAAAGCAACCCACTTGACTGGCACCCCATCTATATTTACTTCCTTGACCATCAGTGCACAGTTACAACAGTGTGCACCATAAACAAGGTGAACTGCAGCAATTCACAAGACCTCTTTCAAAAGCACCTTCCAAACCTGCAAATAAAACCCCAAAGAATTGCAGATGCTGGAAATCAGAAACAAAAGCAGAAATTGCTGGAAAAACTCAGCAGGTCTGGCTGCAACTGCGAGGTACAGTTAATGTTTCAGGTCCAGTGACACTTCTTCAGAGCTGATCACAGATAACAAAAGGTTGGTATATACACTGAAGATAAGGTGGTGGTAGGGGGAGAAGGAAATGATAGGGTGAAGGTGGAGTTGGAACCCAGAGAGAGGAAATCAGTTGGATGGACAAAGGAATGGTCACAGGTCAGCCTGGGAGAATCAATAGCTGCTAATGGAGACTATTAGTGGCTGACAATAGGTTGTTTGTGGTAGCAGCCCTTGTGGAAATTGAGGTACTGTTTTTCCAGTTTATGTTAAGCTTTGTGAGAGCTCAACAGTAATCCTGAGACAGAAATGTTGGCCATAGAACACAGTGGTGTTTGAAATAGCAGGCAACTGGAAGCTCAAGGTTATTTCTGCAGCCAGAACAAAGTCTGCATTTTGTCTCCCCAATGTGGAGCAGACCACATTGTGAGCAAAGACTAGAATGAGTGAAGTGCAGGTAAATCGCTGCTTCACCTGGAAGGTGTGTTTGGGGCACTGGACAGTGAGGAGGGAGGAGGTAAATAGGCAGGTATTACATCTTCTCCAATTGCATGAAAAGATGCCAAGGGGTTGTGAGGAGATGTTGGAAATTGAGTAGGAGTGAATGAAGATGACCTGGAGAGAACAGTTACAGGCCAAGGCTGACAAATGAAGGGGAGGGGAATATGTGCCTGGTTTCCAAAGCTGCAACTTTACCACCTGAAGGTACACAGGCAGCAGACACATAGAAACACCTGTTGTGCTGCCTGTAAGATCCTTTCCAAGTCGTACACAATCCTGGCTTGGAACTATATCGCTATATCTTCACTGTTGTGGGTTCAAGAAGCTGTAACTCCTTTCCTAACAGCACTGTGAGTGCACCCAGAGATGGACAGCAGTAGTTTAAGATGATGGCTCATCTGCACCTTCTCAAAGACAACTAAGGATTGCAAAAATGTTCACATCCAATAAATATGTTTTAAAAAATGTACAACATCAGATTGCAATGTCAAAGCAAAAAAGCTTTGCCTCTTCCTAAGGTAACAAGCCAAAGCTCAGAGAATTAGCAAGAAGGGTCCTAAGAGTGCTGATAATAAAACTCCCATAATGTTGGTCATTACTGGCCCCAGGGACCTCATTATTGTCCTTGTCGAGTCACATAAACCATTAATGACTTTAATAACCAATCACAGCACAGTGAAGTTAATATTTCAGTGCACTATATTTTATGTTATTCAATAACTCCCTGTAGATACGATTCAAACTATAAGAACATTAAGTAATCTATCCAAGCTTCCACTTGTAATTTAATGAAAGCAAACAGAAAATAAAAGTATTTTCTCTCAATCAATAATATCTAATTAAAATATCAGCAACGGCTGCTGACAGCCTGTGAAAAGTGTGTTTTCCTGCTGAAGGAGGTGGTGAGACATTGGAACACAGGTCAGATTCTGCTCTTTGACCACTTTTGTTTCTCTAAGAGAGAAGCCCCTAGCCTAATGTCTTAGCCTAATGTCTTAGGCAGAAGACATTGTGACATTGTGATGATGATCTCTACCTCCACATCATTCAAAACTGTTTGCTCCTATTGGCGTAAAACAAGCATACACTGCTGGATTAAATGCATTGAGGTAATGAAAATTTTAAATGTTGCCAACATGTATATTTGGTAATGAGAGCTAAAGAAGCATTATTCCAGTAAAATTCTGACAATAATACCTTTAGTGTATCCTTCTCCTTCTCCATGCGCTGATATTCGAGGTGTTGCTTCACTAGTGCAGCTTCTTTCGCACAGATCTCATCCTTCAGCTGGTCAATGTGGTGGTTCATGATCTTCAGCTTACGTTTCATTTCAGCTATCTCATCCTTAAAAGGCAAAATTAAAAGCAGTCCTAAATACATTGTTAAATTATAAAAGACAGATAAAAATGTCTTCTTCTTCCAACAGAGAATACATTCATTCTCCCTTACTAATTTCTCTTCACCTTTCCTGTATGATCAGGTACAGAATTGGGCACTCTCTCTTGCCTCAATGATGTAGCCACAATTTATATGCAAGGCTACAGACAAATGGTGGTGGAATGACAGTGAACAAGCATTAAAGGCCAAACCAATCTATTCTTCACCTATCATACACATACACATAATACTACCAGCGATTGCAGCCAGGAGACTTGTTTTCATTATCATTAACCTTCGGACAATGAAGCCAATTGCAATGTACCTCCTGCCCACCCTAGCCGAGGCCAGGGTCAGAACTAGGACCTTGTTAATCTACTTGTCACAGTTTCTCACAGAATAATGCCAGGACTTCAGGGGAACGCCTATAGGGGAAGATGAGATAAATCTTAACTTTTCCAATTATTGTCTAGCTCAGAAATGGTCACTGTTGAACCAGAAATGTATTCATGAGCTGAGTCCATTGTAGATTCACAATCATGGCTTCCAAAATCATCAGTACCTCTCAAGTGTGTGATAATTTTGCATTTTCAACAAATCATTTTTTCTCAGGTAGGATCCGATTTTTGAAATTCCTTGACCTAACAAAGTGGCAAACATTCCTACAAGTCCCACCCTTGAACATGTCAGTTTTGACTTTCAGTGGGGCACATCTGGAGACAGCCTGAGCTTCATGCATGCACAGCACATAGAGAAAGCTGGTCAGTTACATGGTGAGCTGTTTCCATTTAAATCTCAGATTACTATCTGCGCTGTCTGGAGCCCAGAACCGCAGGGTGGACCAGGTCCGTTTCAGTGAAGTGGTTTTGGATAGCTGATATTTCCCTCTGGAGAGCTAGAATACAACTCTTGGCATGGTCCCGGTGGGAAAAGTCATGGAGGTTAGGTGCCCTTAGGGTGAGTTCCCTTAGTGAGATTGGTCAGTTATCCTTTGGTATTGTTAAAAGTAGACAAGAATGTGTCTAAAATATACATAAACCCATTGGAACTGTCAAACTTCCAAAGACTGTCAAATGGTTGAGAGATTTATAATAAGCGTAAAGATTTCCATTTGCTAGATTAGTGCTACTGACTGATTTCACAAGGATTAATTATTACAGTGGGATAATGGCCTGCCATCTCAACATGATCAGCAGCTACATGTGTTTTTGGACTCTGATGTGGAACTGTGAATTCAGGTGCTTCTTGCACATGAGTTAAATATTTGTTTATACAAGGCTTTATTAAGTAAAGGAATCTAAATGTAATAATGTAGCAAAAGGACTGAAATCTGCATCACACTGTTAGAACTTTATTCAATAGAACTTTTCTTGTTTCTTATCTGTGCATGGATCTTCCCATGACGCATATGACATGAGTTGGCAGAGGGCAAACAGTGCTGGGTGTGAGGGAGACATGAGCGTGCAGGAGTTGGCATATAAATGGAAGGGTGGTGCCTACAGGAGCAAGAGGTGGCATGAAGTCCCATAGAGAGTTGGTAGAAGGGCATAATGGGTCATGGCGGTGTGTTTGGGCTAGATGCTGTGAGGTGTGTGGAGTATGTGTTTGGTTTTATTTACTTTTTGTTGAAGTGTTACTCAGTACCAATACAGAGAAACCTAGCATTGAACCCACAGCCCAAGCCAGCAGCCTCTGCTCTTACTGCAGTGCCATGTGGCCCATAACTGAGTCATAGATTCATAGAGTTGTACAGCACAAAAACAGACCCTTCGGTTCAACTCGTCCATACCAACCAGATATCATAAATTAATCAAGTCCCATTTGCCAACATGTGGCCCTTATCCCTCTAAACCCTTCCTATTCATGTACATCCAGATGCCTTTTACATGCCATAATTGTACCAGCCTCCACCACTTCCTCTGGCAGCTCATTCCCTACACACACCACCTCTGCGAGAAACAGTTGCCCCTTAGGTCCCTTTTAAATCGTTCACATCTCACCTTAAACCTATACCCTCTAGTTTTGGACTCCCCCACCCTAGGGAAAAGGCTTTTCATCCTACCCATGCCCCTCATGATTTTATAAACTCCTATAAGGTCATCCCTCAACCTCCAACACTCCAGGGAAAGTAGCCCCAGCCTATTCAGTCTCTCCCTGTAGCTCAAAACTTCCAACCCTGGCAACATTCTTGTAAATCTTTTCTGAACCCTTTTAAGTTTAACAATATCTTTCCTGTAGCAGGGAAACAGGAATGACACAGTATTCAAAAGTGGCCTTACCGATGTCCTGTATAGCTGTAACATGACTTCCCAACTGCTATAATCAATGCACTGGCCAATAAAGGCAAGTGTACCAACCATCTTCTTCACTATCCTACCAACCAGTGACTCCATTTTCTAGGAATTATGAACCTATCAGATAACCCTACCACCTCCAAATGAAAGCCAGGGAAGGTGCTGGATATGTAGGGTAAAGTGTCTGTCAGCCTTTTCAGCATCCTTTAGCAGGCTGGAGAATATGATTATTAAAATCAGCTTTGTTTTTTTTAATTGTCTTTCAGTGTTAATGCTGAAAATGTGACCCGCACACTGACATCCAATCAAACTTGATGAATAGATTGCATTCTTTTTTGTAATAGAATCATCTGAATGTCGTTATAATGAAAGCAGGTTGTTTTGTGAATAAAATGAGTCCTGATGGCTGTGAAATTCAGTTTCTAATTGTCCATTATGAACTGCAATCTAAAGCTGTTTGCTTGGTTCCTAGAGCCTACACTGACTAATTTAAAAAATTAAGTACATGATCTAAATGAGATTTCAATTGGCCTCAACAACCTCAGACTTGGGCAGAGACGAAAAATCAGCTCCCGCATGCTTGCTCGTGTCCCTTGGCCCAAAGAAACATATTCATTGATACCAAGCGAGGTCAAGATTGAACTCAGTCGGGTTATCTTCCTAGGTAAAACAGCTGCTGACATTTTCCTGCTTAAGTCACAAATGAAGAATGAGAACTGAACAGAGGTGCTTTGTCAACTCACTCAGCTGGACCTGGAGTTTACCCAACACTTTAAACTGAGGCAACAAATTAAAACCAGTAATCCTTTCTTTTAGCCATTCTTGGGGAAAAAGAAACTTTGCAACTTTAAAATGTTACTTTAAGTCAATTTTTAAAAATTGATGTTTATAACACTTGTGGTGTTCATCAGGCCCACAATACGTTCTCAGAATGTCTTGGTTTGGTAATCGCATTACCGGAATTCTGACTTTTGAATCCAGTCATGTGATAGACTGTAGGTATGGATGAGCTATAAAAGGTTGTTGCTGACACAAAGGACACGGCACCACCCTTGCAGTGAAACCACCAGCTGTGCTAAGTACAACCTGAAAATAGCAGTATGGTGCAGTGACGTACTTCTGACCTTTCAGTTTAGCAAAATCGGTGACAAAGCTGCAATTCCCAGTTACATCACAACACCCATGGTGTGGAAAAGTAGATGATGCTGCTGGAGGCGTTTATTGTCAGCATGGGGAAAAGTGTAGGATGGCCGTTTCAACTGATCCAACTTGGAGATATTTCAAACGCCAGCCAGCAGGAACTGACATTCAGTGACAAAACAATTCCACAGTGCCCACTTAAAAAAGTTCACAAGCGCATTCTGGAGAAAAACAGTTTTTTAAACATTGCAAAGGGTTACATTCAACAACATGTCTTTTCTTTAACCACAACCCATTAACAAAATCTTGCTGAAATAGAATTCACCTTTTTTTAAAAGTTCCTTCGGATTGAGGAAGAATTGTTTCTGTTCCAGTTCAACAGGCTCTGCAATGGCTTTTAAATCTAATGCTCAAATCTGCATTGGGAGAAAGGTGGTGCTGGAAGAGTTGGTGGTTGGGCACCAACGCCCGTCCCCCAAGTCCCTCCTCCCTACCTTTTATCTTAGCCTGCTTGGCACACCTTCCTCATTCCTGAAGAAGGGCCTATGCCCGAACATTCGATTCTCCTGCTCCTTGGATGCTGCCTGACCTGCTGTGCTTTTCCAGCAACACATTTTTCAGAGTCTTCCTGAGTGAGCCTTCTTCACTTTGGTCTGGCACAGGCTAGTATTTCCCATGAGTTGGCAATATGTTTGACCTCTTCTGGATGTTCTGAGGACATCCTTAAAAACCGTCATCCTTGGATTCTTCTGCTACCATCAAGGTCTGAGTAGGACAGTTGTTTTGGAACTCAGGTATCAAGCAAATGAAATATCGAAACACTGAAAGTAGGAGCAACAGTGGGCCAACTGGCTATTTGACCCTGTTCTGTCACTCAAGATGATCACAGTTGATCATCCAACTTTGTACCTAGTTCCCACTTTCTCCTCATATTCTTTGATCCCTTTAGCTGGAAGAACTACATCTAATTCCTTCTTGAAAACATTCAACGTTGTGGCCTCAACCACTTTGTGTGGCAGAGAATTTCCACAGAATCACCACTCTCTGGATGAATAAATTTCTCCTCATCTCAGTACTAGATGATGTACCCTACATTCTTAAACTCTGACCCCTGGTATTGGATGCCATAATAATCAGGAACATCCTTCCTACATTTACCCTAGTTTATTCTATAGAGGTTTCTATGAGATTCCTCTGTCATTCTTCTAAACTCCAGTGAACATAGTTCTAAGCAACCAGTCTCTTCAACCAGTCCCACCAACCCAGGAGTCAGTCTGGGAAACCTTTGTCACACTCTCTCCACAGACAGAATATTGTTCCTCTGGTTAGGAGACTAAAACTGTACACAATACTCCAGGAGTGGCCTCACCAAGGCCCTGTACAATTGCAGAAAGACATGTCTGTTCTTTCACTTGAATCCTCTTGCTGTGAAGGCCAGCATACCATTTGTTGGCCTTCTTCACTGCCTGCTGCACTTGTAATATGCTCTGCTAAACAATATGACTCGGCTAGCAGAGCTGATTTTGAAAGATTAGTGACTCAATGCTCAGAATTGGCACAGCTGTTAGATTCCCTTCCTTGTCACTGGATTTGCAGATTGTGCAAAGGCACTGCTTGAGATGCCTGCTGTAGATTGTCTAGAGATTTCAGGAAATAAATTGAAAAACATGTCCATTTGGTTCAGCAAGAATAAGGTTTCTTGAGCATTAGATGGTAAGTTTTGTATCTCAGAGTTCCCGTGTACAAAACCCTCCTTTAATACATAAAGACAGATAAAGATCCAATGCCAGTCTTTGATCTGTCTTCCTATATCACCATGAATTTAGGAAGGGAGCAACTTAAAGGTGATCCATCTGTGGCAATTACCTTTTCTGGGCAGTATCCCAATTACAAATTAACTGTTTTTCTTTACATTTGAATTTCAGACAGCAATTCAGTTCTGTGGAAATTGAGAGTTATGTTCATTATCGTGCACCAGCATATGCTTATTTGCATTAAAAATAGATGGTTGGCATGCTTGAGAGTAGCTATTGTTGATAGGTTGTGCATTATCTCATTGCAGCTCTGAGTGTAAGCTTCTATCTGCTATTTCAATTCAAAGAAGTTTAAGTAGGTAAAGGCAGGACCTTTCCACTCTACTATCCAGAATGTTAATCAGGTGCAGGGGGTCAGGAAGAATGTGATCCCTGTGCTTCACCCTGAAGCTTGAGTGAGGCATTTATCCAACATTGAAAGCAGCACAAGAAAATTAAGTTGTTTATTTATGCTCAGCCAGAACTCTGATCTTCATCCAGTTGCAAGAAACTCAATTGCCTTTCCATGGGAAAGAAATGATGAGAATGATTTCTTTGATGGTTTCAATGGCTCTTTATAACATGATATTGCTTCATGCTCACTAGAGTTAGTCCAGATCTTGGTGTGGTACTGATATTTAGCCAATAAATTATAATGGCTATTTTTGACAAGGGTTAAACCAGCTGGAAATCACTATCACTGGGCTAGTTCTTAATCCCCCAAAACATGCAACTCTCTAAGGATAGATAGAAAGATGGTGCAGCTTCCAGTCTGTGCAGTAGGAAAGCAGGAATGGCAAATGTGTCTGAGCTGTTGAGACGTTGAGGCCGAAATAACTAAAACATTGGTAGTATAGAAGGTTTTTCACTTTCCTGTTCTCCTATCAAGGAAACTATGTGTTTTTTTACCCTGCAATATGGAAGAAGGCCATTCGGCCCATCAAGTTCACATCAACCTTCTGAAGTGCATTCCACCCAGAGTCACCCCGTCCCTGTATTCCTACATTTCCCATGGCTTAACACCCACCTTGCATATCCCTTGGAAACTCTGGGCAATTTAGCATGGCGAATCGACCTAACCTGCACATCTTTGGACTGTGGGAAGCACCCAGAGGAAACCCAAGCAGACACGGGGGAGAATGTGCAAACTCCATACAGACAGTTACCCAAGGCTGGAATTGAAACCAGGTCCTTGGCACTGTGAGGGAAGAAGGTATCTTTCCCAAGTTACAAACATATTGTCATTACTTCATCTTTTGCAAGGAAGAGGGTCAGAAATAGAAAGCCCAGTTCTCTGATTATGTGCCAACTATTTTAGTTTTCGCCTGGGAGAAGCTCACCATAGAGTGAAATGGAGCTACATGTCTATTCTGCAGCATGGTAAAACGTGACACTAGATTGAGGAGGTATATTTACAAAATGCTATATTTTAAACTTGATAAGATCCACGCCAGACAATTCCAACTCCAGCAAAAGACCCAACCATTGTTCTATGATCATTGCCAAGTCCCCCACTATTGTCATCTTGGCCGTTACCAACCAGAAGCTCACAAGTATCAGCATCCTGGCAGCAAGTGCAGTGTAACTACAGTCACAAGGAGTACCTCACATTTCTGAACCCCTCGAAAACCACTCCTGCCCCTAGCCCCAAGTCAGCAGTGTGATAAAACACTCAGCATTTCCCTGGAGATGGCATCCACAACAAACAAAAAGTGTGGTGTCATCTGTAACATAGCAAACCTCTGATTAACACATTTGTTCCTTGTCAACTCCGATACTGTTCATTGTCAGTGCATTTCAATTCCACTGTGCACCACCAAGAGGATGCACTGTCGGAACTTGTTAAGGTATCTTCAATCCTCATTCATGACACCTATCACCAAGAAAGTTGAAGGCAGCAATGTCTTTGGAGCACCTTTCCCTATACAGTCTGTTCCAAGTTATAAACATATTGTCATTACTTCATCATTGCTGGGTCAAAATCCTGGAGATTCCTCCCACACACTAATGTGAGAGATATCAATACAAAGACTCCAGTGACTTGAGGAGAAGGATAAATACCCAACTTTCAATAACAATTTGGTATGTGTAATAATTGAACTCACCACATACAAAGAAGTTTTTCTTCCAAAGGAAATATGCTAAAACAATGGATTGGAAGAAGGGGTGTCCTTACCTGAGCTTCAATCAAGTTCTTGCTGTAAAGGTTTCTGTCAGATCGCACAGCCTCGTAAAGGTTCTGCTGCTGTTTCAGCTTACTGTCAGCCTCTGAGATTTTCTTTTTGAATTCGAAATTCTGCATCTCATACACCTTAATGTCTTCCATATACTGAAGAACCTGTGGAAGAAACATTATTTCTCATTTAGAGTCCTATAAGTTGTTTACAATATTAGATAAGGGATTTGACACTTAAAAAAAACCAGTTGCTTCTTGCAAGTTCAAATTTGGAAGCACATTAAGAGGCTAATAGGATATTTTACACACATTTCTTTCTAACCTTTAAGTGCATCAAACCTTTTAGTCACTTTTTGAACTTAGCCCAGACAGTTAGTCCTCTCATCAGCTTATGTTATTTACAGGGTAAGACTCCTTTGAGTCCTTTTGCAACAACATGATTTTTTGAAAATTGCGTTTTAACAGGTCAGGCTCATATTTTCCAATTTCTACACCAATCACCATTATATCTGAGTAAAGCTCAAAACCTAGTGTGAATTAGAGCTGAAATGAGGGAAATCTAGCACTGTGAGCACTTAGAACCAAGATGGACCAAACACATTTCACTGAGTACAGTCAGTAACTGGGAAAAGGAGAGAATTTCAGACTATCAGTCCAGGCTTTATTTCTGTCAGATTGCGCATTTATGAGAGATGAAAAACTGTCAATGAATTTCCTTACATTAATTAATGGATCTCACAACATTTTATTTTATTTAATAAGCTTCAGCTTCATTATTTGTGGAGTATAGGGGCACCAACCATCGCAGATAACAAAATACAGGGATACCGCACCAATGTTACATTCCTTAATATCACAAAAGACTGCGCAATCAGACCAGATGATTCACTGAGGAAAAGAAACCAAACTCACAAGTATGTGATCAGCATGCATCAAATCAATGAATAATAAGGATTAAGTGTATATCAGTTAGGCTCAGCTTAATTGTTTACACAGATGAAAAGCCATTACTTAAATCCCAACTACATAACAATAAGTGCAGTGTGATATCTATAGCTATCAGGTTTAAATGTTTGGATTTCAAAACAGCAGAAAATATATGTTGGTTACATCTGTGAGTGTTTTATTTCAGAAAGCCTGGCTGGACAGTTCTTCCAGCACAATTACCTAATCCATTAAATATCAGAAAGTAGCTGACTGCAAAGCTTTGGAGAATTAATGGAAATACTTTGCTAGACTAGTTTATGACAGGTAGAGTAAACATTGAACCCAATAGCTTGTATTCAGATCAGAATACACAGTGATTGATATTAGGTTAGGAAAACCAAAAATTGAAAATTGAACGCAGAAACGAGACTCTCTCTTCTCAAGGAGCTTCTTTTTTGAGCAGGTTGTGGAAAAACCTGTCTCCTCTATCGAAAGGTTTAATTTACAAAATATCTAAACAGGTGTGTCTGGTTAGAAACCTGCAGGTTTTTAAAAGCTGAGAATGATCAAGCTCTCACCTTTGTGAGTAAGACTATGAGATAGAGCAGCAGAAATAGGCCATTCAGCCCATTGAGTTTATTCTGCCATCCAATGAGCTCGTAGTTGATCTGCTAATCCTCAATTCCATTTTCCTGCCTTGTCCCAATACCCCTTAATTCCCTTAATGATTAAAAACGTACCTATCTCAGCCTTGAAAATACTTAATGACAGCCTCAATAGCCTTCTGTGGTAAAGAATTCCACAGAATCACAACAATCTGACAGAAAACATTCCTCCTCATCTCTGTCTTAAATATGTGACCCCTTATTTCTGAGATTATGACCTCTGGACTGAGACTCACCAACCAGAGGTTTCTGTATCTACCCTGTCAAGTTCCCTAACAGTCCCATCTATTTCAATAAGGTCAGGTCACCTCTTATTATTTTAAATTCCAATGAGTTCAGGCCCAGCCTACTCAATCTCTGTTCATAAGACTGTACCTCCTTACCCAGTATCAGGCTAGTGAACCTTGCCTAGGCTGCCTCTAACACCAGTATATTGTTCCTTAAAAAAGGGGCCCAAAAATGTTCACACTATTCTAGCTGTGTCAGACTAGTGCCCTGTACAGTTTCAACAAAACTTTCCTACGTCTATACTCCATTCCTATTGGGATAAGTGTCAATATCCCATTGGCCTTCCCTGTTGCCTGCTGAATTTGGACACTAGCTTTTTCTGTTTCATGAGCAGGAGTCCCAAATCCCTCTTTTCTGTAGCCTTCTGCAATCTTTCTCCATTTAAATAATACTCAACACCTATATTCTTCCAAAGTGCATGACCTGACATTGTATTCCATCTGCCAATTTTTTGCATACTTGCTTGACCTGGCTATATCCCTTTGCAGACTCTTTGTGTCATCCTCATCGTTTGGCCTTCCCACCTATTATGTCATCTGCAAACTTGGTCACAGTACATTCACTTTCCTCATCCAAGTCATTGACATATATTATAAATAACTGTGGCTCCAGCACTGATTCCTGTGGTACTCCACTATTTACATCCTGAAAATGCCTCTTATCCCAACTCTCTGTCTTCAATCGGTTAGTCAATCCTTTATCCATGCAAATGTACTACCACCAATATCATGGGCTCATCTTATGAAGTAGTCTAACATGTGGTATCTTAACAAATACTTCCCCTTTATCCTGCTTGTTACCTCTTCAAAACATTCTAGTAAATTTGTCAGGCACGATATTCTCTTCACAAAGCCATTCTGATTCTGCTTGATCATATTAAGTATTTCTAAATGCTCTGCTATTACATCCATCATAATATCCTTCACTTTCCCATGCACAGACATGAAGTTAACTGGCCTCAAATTATCTTTCTTTTTGTCCCTTCTCCTTTTTAAACAAAGATGATACATTGACAATTTTCCAATCCTCTGGAACTTCTCTAGAACAGATTACTACCGTACATCTACTATGTCTGTAGCTACTTCCTTTAATATCCGAGCATGCATTCCATCAGTTCCAGGGTACTTACTGGTATTTAACCCTATCAGTTTCCCTATCAATTTTTTTTCCCAGTGAAAGTAATTGTACTTACTTCCTCTCCACCTTATGCCACTTGATTATTTAGTATTTTTGGAATGCTAGCCGGCCAGGTGTTAGATTTGGAGATAGGTGGGCACTTTGGTGATATTGACCACAATTCAGTTATGTTTACTTTAGTGATGGAAAGGGATCAGTATGTACTGCAGGGAAAGAGTTATAGCTGGGGGAAAGGTAATTATGATGCAATTAGGCAAGATTTAGGATGCATAGGATGGGGAAGGAAACTTCAGGGGATGGGCACAACTGAAATTTGCAGCCAATTCAAGGAATAACTACTGCATGTCCTTGATAAGTATGCACCTATCAGGCAGAGAAGAAGTGGTCAAGTGAAGGAGCTGTGGTTTACTAAAGAAATTGAATCTCTTATCAAGAGGAAGAAGAAGGCTTATGCTCGGATGAGAAGTGAAGGCTCAGTTAGGACACTTGAGAGTTACAAGTTAGCCAGGAAAGACCAAAAGAGAGATAAGAAGAACTGAAAATGTGTTGCTGGAAAAGCGCAGCAGGTCAGGTAGCATCCAAGGAACAGGAAAATCGACGTTTCAGGCATAAGCCCTTCTTCAGGATTTCCAGCAACACATTTTCAGCTCTGATCTCCAGCATCTGCAGTCCTCACTTTCTCCTCAGAGATAAGAAGAGCCAGGAGGAGACATGAGAAGTCGTTGGCAGATAGGATCAAGGAAAACCCTAAAGCTTTTTATCGATATAACAGCAATAAAAGAATGACTGGAGTAAGATTAGGGCCAATCAAGGACAGTAGTGGGAAGTTGTGCGTGGAGTCCAAGGGGATAGGAGAACAGTTAAATGAATATTTTTCATTGGTATTCACACTGGAAAAAGACAATGTTGTTGAGGAGAATACTGAAATACAGGCTGCTAGACTAGACAGGATTGAGGTTAACAAGGAAGAGGTGTTGGAATTCTGGAAAGTGTGAAAATTGCTAAGTCTCCTGGGCCAGATGGGATTTATCTTCGGACTCTCTGGA
Source organism: Chiloscyllium plagiosum (assembly GCF_004010195.1). Classification (NCBI taxonomy): domain Eukaryota; kingdom Metazoa; phylum Chordata; class Chondrichthyes; order Orectolobiformes; family Hemiscylliidae; genus Chiloscyllium; species Chiloscyllium plagiosum. Next base: position 53,708,697 of record NC_057731.1, on the reverse strand, counting down.
AAGCCAGGGAGGAGATTGCAGAGCCTTTGGCTTTGATCTTTATGTCGTCACTGTCTACAGGAATAGTGCCAGAAGACTGGAGGATAGCAAATGTTGTCCCCTTGTTCAAGAAGGGGAGTAGAGACAAACCTGGTAAATATAGACCAGTGAGCCTTACTTCGACCGTGGGTAAAGTGTTGGAAAAGGTAGAATTTATAATCATCTAGAAAGGAATAAGTTTATTAGGGATAGCCAACATGGTTTTGTGAAGGGTAGGTCATGCCTCACAAAGCTTTTTGAGCTCTTTGAGAAGGTGACCAAATAGGTGGATGAGGGTAAAGTGGTTGATGTGGTGTATATGGATTTCAATAAGGCATTTAGTTAAGTTCCCCACATTAGGCTATTGTACAACATATGAAGGCATAGGATTGAGGGTGATTTAGTGGTTTGCATCAGAAATTGGCTAGCTGAAAGAAGGCAGAGGGTGGTGGTTGATGGAAAGGTTTAACCTGGAGTTCAGTTCCTAGTGGTGTACCGCAAGGATCTGTTTGGGTCAATTTCTGTTTGTCATTTTTATAAATGACCTGGTTGAGGGCATAGAAGGATAGGTTAGCAAATTTGTGGATTACACTAATGTCGGTGGAGTTGTGGATAGTGCCAAACAGTACAGGTACACAATCCTTTATCCACAATGCTCAGGACCAGGTGATTTTCAGAATTCAGAATCTTTTGAATTTTGAAATAAGTGACAATTTAACAGAGAAATTTTTAATAACCTTACTGAACAGCAGACTCACTGTGAGTACTACGAGCCCTGAGACAGAATTGAGGCCTGTCAGTGCTGGGCCACGCATCCCCACATCGCATCTGAGTGACACGCATTGAGTGGGTGTGGAGTTGGGTTAACTGTTTGCACGCCAAACAACCTCGTTAATGAGATAAAAACTTCACGTGAAAACCTTCCTACTTAGGAGCTTTTCAGATTTTGGGATTTCGGATAAAGGGTTGTCTACCTGTGTTAGACTCGCCAGTTTTAAGGGCATTTAAATGGTCATTGAATAAACATATGGATTAAAATGAAATAATGTAGGACAGATGGACTTTAGATTATTTCCACAGGTCGGTGCAACATCGAGGGCCGAAGGGCCTATACTCCGCTATAATGTTCTATGTTCCTTCTTCTACTGTGAAAACTGATGCAAAATATCTATTAAAGGGCTTCTGCCATTTCCTGGTTTCCTATTATTATTTCTACAACCTCATTCTCTAAGGGTCCAATGTTTACTTTGGCATCTCTCCCTTTTTATCATGTAAAAAGACTCAATCGTTCATGGAACAGAAAAGGGGGGAATTAGTTAATTAGAACTCTTGCTCACGATATTAAGATATTTCTAGCTCTGTTCTATATTAAGAAAGCTTGTTTTTAATTTATTACTTCTTTTAAGTTATAAACATCTGTTCTGTTGTTAAAGAAACTTTATAACATTGTGACTATATTTCAGTGATTAACCACCACATTAACTAAATTTCATTCTGGGATCTTACTTGTCCAGCACTGGGATCATGACAAATAGTGATCATAACAGGATAGTGAAGAAAGAGTTTGGTGTACTTGCCCTCATTGGTCAGTGCATTGAGTATAGGAGTTTACAGGTTATGTTGCAGCTGTAAAGTATATTGGTCAAGTCACTTTTGGAATATTGCATTTAATTCTAGTCTCCCTGCTATCGGAAGGATGTTGTGAAACTTGAAGGGGTTCAGAAAAGATTTACAATGATGTTGCCAAGGTTGGAGGATGTGAGCTATAGGGAGAGGCTGAATAGGCTGGGACTGTTCTCCTTGGAAGGTCAGAGGCTGAGGGAATGACCTTATAGAGGTTTATAAAATCATGACGGGCATGGATAGGTAAATAGACAAGGTCTTTTCCCCAGGGTAGGTTCAAAACTAGAGGAAATATGTTTAAAGTGAAAATGGAAAGATTTCAAAGAGACTTAAGGGGCAACCTTTTCACGCAGAGGGTGGTACGTGTATGGAATGAGCTGCCAGAGGAAGTGGTGGAGACTGTTACAATTGCAACATTTAAGAGGCATCTTGATGGGTATATGAATAGGATGGATTTAGAGGCATATGGGTCAAGTGTTGACAAATGGGACAAGATTAATTTGGGATATCTGGTCAGCATGGATGAGTTGGACCGAAAGGTCTGTTTCCATGTTGTACAGCTCTGTGACTCTATGACTCTGTATGTGATATGCCAAAGCCTCTGAATATCTATCTTGGAATGCACCACACCTTAATTTTGTGGTGTACTTCACTCCCTCAGCATGCAAACCAAATTAGTCGAAGTCACCAATCAGGAAATCACAGTTAGGCTCATATTTAACTTTCTTCTATGATCACAATAGGTACTCCACTGCACAAAATTACCAATATAATTTCAATAAATTACAGGAATATCACACAATTTCAATCCGGTTTAGAATGAGATAACTATGTTTGATGTATTTTTCTCTCCTTCCTTGGTGTTATTCTATGTTTGTTTTACACTCATTTACAATGTGTACATTATAATTTATTTTCATTATGAATTCATTAAGAGAGCAAAGAGAAACATTATGATAAATATTAATAGTGCCAGTGTCATTTACTGTTTGTTAATAATAGTTTGGACAGTGCAGCAATTTAGAGCACAATAATAGAAAGCTAAGCTTCTGGAGGAGAAGGTGATCAGATTATGTGAGAATGAAGCAGCTGTCCATCCTACACATTTATATCATGGCTTGGATTTTTATACTTAGGGTGAGTAGCAGGACTCTGGAAAATTCCTGGCATGCCTGCCTTTTGCCCACAGAGTAGGAGCAGCAAGCATCGGCTGCAGTAAGGCCATTCAACGCAGGAAAGAGTTCAGAAGCAGCCGCAGAAGCTGTTGGGAGTTGAGGCAGGCTATTTAAAAGGATTACTTTGGTATGTGGAATTTCATCCCTGTTATAAGGAAGCTGTCAAGGCCTCTAGCCAATTCCTCATATCCTTTCACTTCTCAAATGCTCCCCAAGTCTCAATCATGCCACCTCAGGCCTCCCATGCCAACCGATGGTGCCTCCGTTCACTCACTGTATTATACGTGGATTCCTCATGAAGGGCTTTTGCCCGAAACATTGATTCTCCTGCTCCTTGGATGTTGCCTGACCTGTTGTGCTTTTCCAGCACCACACTCTCAACTCTAATCTCCAGCATCTGTACTCCTCACTTTCGCCTATATGTGGATCCAGTGAACTCTATAGTGACAACTGAATGTCTAAAAAATTACTTTTAAAAAATGTAGAGATAACTTTTCATAAACTTTATTAATTCCTTTAACAAAGGCCAATAAACATGTCTTTCACCTAGACTCTATAAAACGTAATTGCAGAAACGGCAAACACTTGAAATCTCTTTGTCTCGTGTAAATAAATATTGTGCAATGGAAAGAAAAAATGACACTAACCCTAACCTTGACCATAACCTTAACTCTAAAGATAGGAGAGCCAGAGCAGTCAAACAAGCAATAGGTTCCTTCCACCTAGCTGTGTCAACAATCCTCTGGATGTCTGGGCTCTCAGCCAATCCACATTATGCGTTCTTGCAGTAAAATGTGTCTTTTTAATGTTATGAATCAATTTTATTTAGTTATTTTTAAAAATATTGTCATGATACGATTCATTGGTTCTCCAGAATATGTAGTGGGTGACTGGGCATTGAAGGGCCATATTCTGGATCAGTGGTGCTGGAAGAGCACAGCAATTCAGGCAGCATCCGAGGACAGGCAAAATCGACGTTTCGGGCAAAAGCCCTTCATCAGGAATAAAGGCAGAGAGCCTGAAGCGTGGAGAGATAAGCTAGAGGAGGGTGGGGGTGAAGAGGAAAACTTCTTCA
>NC_057731.1:53671087-53704375 GCF_004010195.1 Chiloscyllium plagiosum | reverse complement strand
GGGGAATATATCCCTGGTGGTGGGGTCTGTTTGGAGGTGGCGGAAATGTCGGCGGATGATTTGGTTTATGCGAAGGTTGGTAGGGTGGAAGGTGGGCACCAGGGGCGTTCTGTCCTTGTTGCGGTTGGAGGGGTTGGGTCTGAGGGTGGAGGTGCGGGATGTGGACGAGATGCGTTGGAGGGCATCTTTGACCACGTGGGAAGGGAAATTGCGGTCTTTAAAGAAGGAGGCCATCTGGTGTGTTTTATGGTGGAACCGCTCCTCCTGGGAGCAGATACGGCGGAGGAATTGGGAATACGGGATGGCATTTTTGCAAGAGGTAGGGTGGGAAGAGGTGTAATCCAGGTCGCTGTGGGAGTCGGTGGGTTTGTAGAAAATGTCAGTGTCAAGTCTGTCGTCACTGATGGAGATGGAGAGGTCCAGGAAGGGGAGCCAGGTGTCGGAGATGGTCCAGGTAAATTTAAGGTCAGGGTGGAATGTGTTGGTGAAGTTGATGAATTGCTCAACCTCCTCGCGGGAGCATGAGGTGGCGCCAATGCAGTCATCAATGTAGCGGAGGAAGAGGTGGGGAGTGGTGCCGGTGTAATTATGGAAGATCAACTGTTCTACGTAGCCAACAAAGAGACAGGCATAGCTGGGGCCCATACGTGTGCCCATGGCTACCCCTTTGGTCTGGAGGAAGTGGGAGGATTCAAAGGAGAAATTGTTAAGGGTGAGGACCAGTTCGGCCAAACGAATGAGAGTGTCGGTGGAGGGGTACTGTTGGGAACGTCTGGAGAGGAAAAAACGGAGGGCTTGGAGGCCCTGGTCATGGCGGATGGAAGGGCCATAGTTTGGCATGAAGGTGGATGAGAAGCAACAGGGCCTAGCTTGGCCTGTCATGCCTTGAAATAAGGGGACATTTTAATCTTAGCATACGGAGGTTTTGGCCTAATGGCATTATCGCTGAAGTATAATTCCAGGCAACTTCCTGGGGGCCAGGGTTCAAATCTTGCATGGCAGATTTGAATTTGAAATCAATACAAAAAGTCTGGAATTAAATGTCTAAGATTGGCCATGAAACAATTGCTGGAAAAAGACATCTGATTCACAAACATCCTTATGGGAAGGAAACTATCACCCGAGTCTGGCCTATTTGTGACTTCAGATCCACAGAAACATGGTTGACTCTTAACTGCCCTCTGCAATGACCTAACAAGCCACTCAGTTGTAATAATCACTAGAAACCCTCAAAGAGGGAGTGAAACCAAATGGACTTTCTAGTATAAACTTAAGCACCAGAAACAACAGAAGCAAAAACTGCCTCATCAACCTGTGAAGCCCTCCTTATCTGGGGACTAGTGTCAAAATGGGAGAGCTGTCTCACAGACTAGTCAAGCTACAATTTTCCAAATGAGTGCATCCAAATAAACCTGTTGGACTATAACCTGGTGTTGGGTGATTTTTAACTTAGTACACCCCAGTCCAACACTGGCTCCTCCAAATCAAAGCTACAGCTTGACGTAGTCATATTCACAGAATCATTAACTTAAGTTACAACCTCTGGAATAGCAGGGCTTGATTTCCAATGCACTACCCCAGTGAGGCTTGACATTTCACATCAGGAGATCTGCACCTCTTGTGGCAACTTGTGGCATCCATCATTCATTACCCAACTAACACCCACTAATCCTTCATGTCATTTCCAGTCTTCCCATTGTGACCTTCTCATCTGTTCCATGACTCTTCCAATGTCCCCCTCCCTATGATGCTTCAAATCCAGTGGCAGCTCTCCCCCATCTCAGAGATCTCCAATGACTAGTAACACAGACCCCTTCTGATCTCTCCGCATAGACTTCTTTACAGGTTCACTGACCTCAAAATAGCTCGCCATTTCCTCCCCACATCCATGTTAATATCTAGCTGCAATATATTTGAAAAGAAGGGAAGTCCATGTCAAATTAAGAAATAGTTTTAACATGATTCCATGGGTGCCTTTAAAAGCCTGTAATTTACTGAGGAAGTGAAAGAAGCGTGCACTTGTGAATTTACAAAAAGCACTAGGTCGTGATTTGACATGATTCAGATGTAAAGCTCAGAATGCTGTCCACTTTATTAAAAAGACACAAACCCAAGCTCTGCCACAGTCTGTGTGCACTTCCTTTGCTGCATCTTTATGATTATTTTGAATGAAAATGTTAATTAACACTATGCTTCAGGTCAGTGTTCAGCCACTCTCAGAGATGAGAGATTATAAAGCCTTATGTAAATATCCAGCTCTAAAGCATTTGGCATTTGCTCTTATTCAGCAAATTAAACCATTAGGAAGAACAATGATGAGTTTGTATCCTTTAGTTGTTCCAATATTTTTGAATATTTTTGTGCATCTAAAAAATACAATGCAATTGATATCATTAAGGTTTCAATGGTCTGATATTTAGATGCTCTCTGTTGTGGTTCTGTTCGCCGAGCTGGGAATTTGTGTTGCAGACGTTTCGTCCCCTGTCTAGGTGACATCCTCAGTGCTTGGGAGCCTCCTGTGAAGCGCTTCTGTGATGTTTCCTCCGGCATTTATAGTGGTTTGTATAAATGCCAAAGGAAACATCACAGAAGCGCTTCACAGGAGGCTCCCAAGCACTGAGGATGTCACCTAGACAGGGGGCGAAACGTCTGTAACACAAATTCCCAGCTCGGCAAACAGAACCACAACAAGGAGCACCCGAGCTACAAATCTTCTCACAAACTTAGATGCTCTCTAAACAGCCAGTGGGAATGTTTGTTCATTTTGTTTTCCTTTTTAAATTAATAAAAAGCAAAGTTACCTCCCTAGTCTTGACTGGACTGTCATTTGGAATCTCACTGCATGCAGTTAGGCTATTTCAACATGTTACTGTGCCCAATCATTTTAAAGTTAAAAAACAGATGTTTACTAAATTTCAACCAATAAGATAATCTTACTTTAGTGATCACAGGCTAGAATATGATAGAAAAAAGTCAGCCTGACAACTTGTGACCACTATCCAGCTGGAAAAGTAAGATGGCGATGTAGCTGCCTCACTATAAAACTCCACCACAATTGAACCCGGCCTTGAAATTTCACGAGTAACATGATTATTGTTACTAAAACAGAAATTGCTGGAAAATCTCAGCAGGTCTGGCAGCATCTATGAAGAGAAATCAGAGTTAATATTTTGGGTTGAGTGACTCTTCCTCAAATTATTTCAACTTGGGTGATACACTAAGGGATGCAACTGCAATGCTAACGAATATATAATCACCCAACACAGCCCGACTCCATCCCATCCTCCTCACATCCTCACCCAGCCTCATCCAAATACAACACTGCCATTGAGGGAAGTGGAATAAAAAGTTTTCTTTAAATCAGATTGAAAATATGGAGAAGAAATGTTCAAGCAGATTGTATTTAAATAAATTGGCAACCCTGCTGAAAAACACAAGCAAACCATTAGTCAAGCCACAGTTTCTTCAAGAAGTGAATACTTTTGAACTCTCTAGGGATCTTGTTTTAAGGAATTATTGACCCTGGCAAGATAAAACTGGTAAAATCTCATAAAAGTAGAACAAAAGTGACCAGATTATACTGTATTGATATTTTATTTATCATTGTTGTGGTTAGCAATCACTTGCTAATGAATATGATTGTCCACTCAGATCACTGGTCCTGGGTTCTGTGGGTCTCTACGTGGCCGAAGAGCCTGATCCAAGAACCCCATCTCCAACCACACACTGGGCAGGTGTTTCCAGAAGATGGAAGTGGTCCTTGGCCTTTATTGATGCATAGCTTTGAAAAACACATAGTCACACTTACCTGTTTTACCCTTCTGCTGGTAATTTGACCCTTTGATACTAGGAACAAAACGAAAGCACCGGCTAAACTGTCTTCTAACCTGCATCACTCCAGCAATTACTGTGGTGGGCAAACAATGTTTCGGAAGCACACCAAAGTGAACAGTTTCAGCAAAACTGTTTCATTTTGGTATTCCATCATTTATAGGAGTTCAGTTCTGGGCACAAATGAAGCACTGGGATTACGTAAGATTATGGCACAGAAACAGGCTGTTCAGACCAACTAGTCCATGTCAGTGTTGAAGCTCTACTTACGCATCCTCCCATGTCTCATCTGACTATACGAATGTAACCCTTTGTTCCCTTCTCTCTCAATTGCATATTTAGTTAGCTGGATATAGGTTTGTTCGCTGGGCTGGAAGGTTCAGTTTCAGACGTTTTGTCACCAAATGCAGTAATATCATCAGTGAGCCTCCAGATGAAGTACTGGTGGTATGGCCCGCTTTTTATTTATGTGTTTAGGATTCCTTGGGTTGGTGATGTCATTTCCTGTGGTGACGTCATTTCTCGTGGTGACATCATTTCATGTTCTTTTTCTCAGGATATGGTAAATGGGATCCAAGTCAATGTTTTTGTTGATAGAGTTCCGGTTGGAACGCCATGCTTCCAGGGATTCTCGCATGTGTCTCTGTTTGGCTTGTCCTAGGCTGGATATGTAGTCCCAGTCAAAGTGGTGTCCTTCCTTATCTGAATGTAAGGATACTAGTGAGAGAGGGTCATGTCTTTTTGTGTCTAGTTGATGTCAATGTATCCTAGTGGAGAGTTTTCTGCCTGTTTGTCCAATGTCGTGTTTGTTACAGTTCTTGCAAGGTATTTTGTAAATGACATTAGTTTTGCTTATTGTCTATATAGGTTCCTTCAAGTTCATTTGATGCTGTTTTAGTGTGTTGTTGGGTTTGTGGGCTACCATGATGCCAAGGGGTGTGAGTAGTCTGGCAGTTCATTCCGAGATGTCTTTGATAGAGGGGAGAGTGGCTAGGGTTTCTGGACATGTTTTGCCTGCTTGTTTGGGTTTGTTGCTGAGAAATCAGTGGACTGTGTTTGTTGGGTACCCGTTCTTTTTGAATACACTGGAAAGGTGATTTTCCTCTGCTCTTCATAGTTTCTCGGTGCTGCAGTGTGTGGTGGCTCATTGGAATAATGTTCTAATGCAGCTTCGTATGTGGATGTTGGGATGATTGCTTCTGTAGTTCAGTATTTGGTCTGTATGAGTTGTTTTCCTGTCGACGCTGGTTTAAAGTTCCCCATTGGCTGTTCGCTGTACCGCGGCATCTAGGAATGGCAGTTTGTTGTTGTTTTCCTCCTTTTTAATGAATTTTATGCCAGCAAGGGTATTATTGATGGTCTTGAAAGTTTCCTCTAATTTGTTTCGTTTAGTGATGACAAAGGTGTCATCCATGTAGCGGACCCAAAGTTTGGGTTGGATAGTTGGCAGAGCTGTTTGTTCGAGTCTCTGCATGACTGCCTCTGCTAAGAACCCTGATATCGGAGATCCCATGGGTGTTCCATTGGTTTGTCGCTAGGTTTAGTTGTTGAAGGTGAAGTGGGTGGTAAGGCATAGGTCCGCTAGCTTAACGAAGTTGTCCTTGCTGATGAAGTTGGTGGTTTTCCAACTAATGTCATTTACAAAATACCTTGTAAGAACTGTAACAAACACTACATTGCACAAACAGGCAGAAAACTAGCCACCAGGATACATGAACATCAACTAGACACTAAAAGACATGATCCACTCTCCCTAGTATCTTTACATACAGATGAGGAAGGACACCACCTCAACAGGGACAACACATCCATCCTAGGACAAGCCAAACAGAGACACACATGAGAATTCCTGGAAGCATGGCATTCCAACAGGAACTCTATCAACAAACACATTGACTTGAATCCCATTTATTACCTCCTGAGGAAAAGAACAGGAAATGATGGCATCACGAGAAATGATGTCACCACAGGAAATGGCATCACCATCCCAAGGAAGCCTACACACCTAAATAAAAAGCGGGCCATACCACCAGTGCTTCATCTGGAGCTCACTGATGATGTTACCTCGTATGGTGACGAAACGTCTGAAACTGAACCTTCCAGCTCAGCGAGCAAACTTACATCCAGCTAACTAGATATGCAAATGAGAGAGAAGGAAACAGAGGGTTCCATTGATATATTCAGATGGATGTGGAAGGGGGCGTTAGTAGAGCATCAACACTGACATGGACAAGCAAACCTACATCTAGAACCTCAATCTGCGCTACAAATTTTTTCCAAACTCGCTAATATTTAGTTAGCCTTAAATGTATCAAATGGGATTAGTCTGTTTGGGACACTCAGTTGGCATAGAAAAGTTGTACCAAATGGTCTGCTTCCATGCTGGCTGACTCTATGACTCCAAAATATAATTTGCTTTACCCATTCCTGTGGGGGTCAGTTCCAACCTCTCATCATTTCTTATTTGATTTCTTTGGTGACTGTCTTATAGTGATGCTCTCTAGTTATGTCATTCCACACAAATGGAAACATTCCCTCTGGATCCATCATTTTACAACCTTCCATAATTTTAAAGACCTATTAGGTCAAAGAAAGCCAGCCTACTAAGCATGTTCCAAATCCTCAGTTAATTACTCATCAGCCATGATCAATTTAGCCTCCATCCTGACTCACCTTTCCCTCTAACTCAGTCATAGAGTCAGACAATAAGAGAATCATAGCATCATACAGCACGGAAACAGAGTCTTCAGTCCAACTCATCCACATCAACCAGACATCCAAATGTGACCTAGTCCTATCTGTCAGCATTTGGCTCATATCCATCTAAATCCTTCCTATTCATATAGGAATCCAGGTGCCTTTTAAATGATGGAATTGTACCGACCTCCACCACTTCCTCTGGCAGCTCATTCCATGCACGCACTACTCTCTGCGTTAAAAAGTTTCTCTAAGGTCCTCTTTAAATCTTTCCCCTCTCACCTTAAACCTATGCCCTCTAGCTTTGGATTCCCTCCACCCTTGGAAAAAGACTTTGGCTATTCACCCTATCCATGCTCCTCATGATTTTATAAACATCTATAAGGTCACTTCTCAACCTCTGACAGTCCAAGGCTAAAAGCTCCAGCCTATTCAATCTCTTCCTATTGCTCAAATCCTCCAACCTGGAAACATGTTTCTAAATCTTTTCTGTACCCTCCCAATTCAAACAACATCTTTCCTATAGAAGGGTGACCAGAACTAAATGCAGTATTCTAAAAGGGGTCTCAACAATGTTCTATATAGTCACAGCAGGACCTCCCAACTCCTATACTCAATGTTCTGACCAATGAAGGCAAGTGTGCCAAACAAGTGTGCCATGTCCACCTGTGATGCCACTTTCAAGGAACTATGTACCAGCAACCCTGGGTCTCTTTGTTCAGCAACACTCCTCATGGCCCTATTCTTAACTGTATAACTTCGGCCTGGTTTGCCTTAACAAAATGTAACACCTCACATTTATCTAAATTAAATTCCTTTTGCCAATCTTCGGTCCACTGGCCTGTCTGGTTAAGGTTCCATTGTACTTTGATATAATCATCTTCAAGTTCATTTTAATTAATTCTGGATTTGATCTTCTCTCATCAAAAAGAGTAAACATTGATTTACTCAGTCGGAGACCAGCACTTGTTTCTCCAAATGATTAAGGACTCATAACAGCACACAAACCAACAGCCACTCTCAGACAACAAATCACCAGGACAAAGGACCCGATACCCAGCATGAACAAAACCAACGTAGTGTACAAAATCCCATGCAAGGACTGCACAAAACACTACATAGGACAAACAGGAAGACAGCTAACGATCCGTATCCATGAACACCAACTAGCCACGAAACAACACGACCAGCTATCCTGAGTAGCCACACATGGCGATGACAAGCAACACGAGTTCGACTGGGACAACACTACTATTATAGGACAAGCCAAACAGAGAACAGCCAGAGAATTCCTAGAGGCATGGCACTCGTCCACAGATTCTATCAACAAACACGTCGACCTGGACCCAATGTACCGGCCACTGCAGCGGGCAGCTGGAACTGACAACCGGAAGCGGCAGAGACAAACCTCTATAAATGCCAGAGGAAACATCACAGAAGCGCTTCACAGGAGGCTCCCAAGCACTGAAGATGTCACCTAGATAGGGGGCGAAACGTCTGCAACACAAATTCCCAGCTCGGCGAACAGAACCACAACAACGAGCACCCAAGCTACAAATCTTTACACAAACTTTGATTAAGTTTATGTACTGAAAGGACTAACCTTCTGTGTAAGGTCACTGGCCTCATTGATGTATCGGTCTCTTTCCTTTTCCAGATGGTAGATAATTTTCCGCTGTTTCTGTGCCTCATTATTATAGTTTTGAATTTCCTGTTCAAGCACCTTCTTGGATTGCTCATGTATTTTGACCAAGTTTGATTGCTTCTCAGTGGCACTAACTGCCTTCAGCATGTTCTAGGAAAAAAGAAACCATAAACATTGTTACATTACATGGAAAGATTCTATGAGGCAAAAGGTCCACTTTGATATAGATACAGACCTCAAACTAAAAGCCATGAATGCTAAACGTGATGTGTTGCTATGAAATTATAACCCCAGCCTTTCTGAACTTTACAGCCTTGTTGGACACTATCCATATAAACTGGATCCAATGCTCAGAACAAATAAATGTTTTTTGTTTTGCAAATTGATCCATGACAGGTTTCCAGATCATTTGATTTCAGATCATTTTCTTTCATTTGCTTAACTTAGGGCATTTTACACCCAAAGTTTTGTTTCACCATTCACATAGATATAAACCTTCAGACTCTAGTCTTGAAGACAATATTATAAATCCACATGAAAAGAAATTCAATCTATATTAAGAATCGTTTGTCAGTTTGCATTATGTCAACTTTGTCATTCTAACTTCCTTTCTCTACATTGATAGCAGAAAATGCCTGCACAAATTTTCCACAATGTAGCTAAATACCCCAGCTTATGAAACATGTTGCAGTGCCGCCATTGGGAGTAATGTATAAGTTGAGTCTGACATGTGAACATAGGCAGGTTTCATTACAAACATGGGCATTGGAATTTACATGGAAATGTACAACAATAACTTTAAAAAGAGCTCAAACTATATTAGAGTTTTCTGTTTCAATTTCCTGTTATCTACTAACCTCTCTTCACTGAAAATGACATTAAATTTTAACTCTCCATGAGCAATGATATTAGCCAAGACTAAAATTCTCACATTTGCATGTGTTGTAAATTCGTTTATGCTCATTTGGAATGAATACTGTCTTTGTGGCACCATCAGGGTTTTACTACATCTGTCCAATAATAATGCAAAAGTATATGTTTATATTGAAACTGGCAAAGTATGTGCTGGATTGACTCACAGCATCCCTTGGAGAGCACACTGGTGAATTAAGATTTTCTACTTTGAGAAAGATTTTTCATTCTATATGGAATGGAATTGTTCCAGCTTTTTACAGGATCACAAGTGAAATTAGTCAAGTGCACTGCCCTTCTTCAGTTCCACTCAATACTGGTCACAATGTATACCCATAAATGTGGAAGTAGGTTAGCTTGTTAAGCTGGAAGGTTCATTTTCAGACGTTTTGTCACCATACTAGGTAACATCGTCAGTGAGCCTCTGGAGACTGACTGAAGATGTTACCTAGTATGGTGACGAAACGTTTGAAAACGAGCCTTTCAGCTCAGCGAACAAACCTACATCCAGAACCTCAATCTGAGCTACAAATCTTCTCAAAACTCCAAGAATGTTTTATCCAGTTATCAATATGGCCAATTATATGTTAATGAATCCATTTCAGAATTCAAAATCCACCACCATAACTATGGTTTATATATCAAAATGTATTCAATAAATGTGCAAAACTTATTAACATACATTTTGAAATGTGATGCTTATAAATATGTATAAATATACCCTTGTAAACAACTTGACACATGCTAGTTAAAGAGAGAGAAAAAAGGTCAGTGCAGAAATTGTCATTATAAAGCAAAAACTTATCCAAAAAATCATTAATGCCAGGAGAACATAGAATAAAAAATGAAACGCTCCAGATGGCTTTTGGTCCAATGTCCTGACACACATAGGCAAATCGCTTCAGAAGCAGCTTATTAAGGAGATGTCAAGAGAAAGTGTTCGAGACGCTTCTTGGAAAAATTGCTGTAAACATTTCTTTTCCAGTTCGCCCACTGGTTCCTCAAATGGTTTTCTCAAGAAGTTGGCACAGGGATAACTGAGTGCCTTCTCATAGCAGGCCACACTCAAACAGAACTTCCAATAACATCAAATAACCACAACTCCTGACAGCAATAAACTAAGATATATGCCTTCCCATAAACAAGCTCAAGCAGTTAGCTTCAAGCATGTGCCTTTTAAAGTATCTTTTAAAAAAGAATTATTAATGGAACCATCTTCATAACAACAGCTCTAATTAAAATAAAACTTGATTTTGAAGATTTAGAAACAAAAGAGCAATTTTAACCTAATTCACTAGGCGACAAACCCGTGCAATCAGGTGGAACATTCATTTTGCAGTCTACCGATGGGGTTAATTTTAATCTAGTCAGGATAGTGGGTGCAATGTTGGTTGTACATACCCTCCAGTTTTACTCTCCACTGAAGTTCCTAGCCGGAAGCTAAATTATAATTACCCACAGAAAAATTGAATTATAAACACAGGCAATGGAATGAACCATCCATCAAACTTTTTCAGTAAGGTCTATTCCATTGGGAATAAGCAATAAAGCACTTCATTTTGATAAAACTCAAAGTCTTCATGATAACATGACAGGAATGGGGACAACATGTGAACTAGCTGCCCCCAAGACATAAGGCAAAGTCTGGAAGATCACCTAAGGTCTTAATGGAAGTATCTAGAGTTGGGACCTGAAAATTTCCAGTGCTGGATCCAAATCCCAGACTAACTGCATGTCGTTTTTATTCCATAACTCTTGTGAAAATATTTCCACTACGTGTCTCAGATGGTGGAACAAGAGTCCAGAAGACTGCCTACCAGGAATCCATGAATACAGATGTTCATTCTATGACATGTAGTCCATGCAGAAGACGTGTCTTGTGATAGCCTCTTCCACCATCAGAACACAACATGAAATGGCTGGGGCCTTTATGATGGACATTTATACCAGACTGGATCTGCTGCAAGTAGTGAAGCAGCTAATAAGACAGATAAACATACAAGACCTTGTACTTAGAATTCACATGTCACAGATACGCCTTGTAGTGACAGTATAGGTGGGAGCGACCATCACACTGTCATTGTAAAGATGAAGTAGCCTTTTCTGAACAGATCTAGCAGCTCAAAACTGGGAATACAGATGTTGTAGAAGTTTAACCAGGCTACATATCAATATACTTACCTTATTCAAAATGTCTCGTTCTCTCACCAGTTCATCAATTGCTTTCTTGTCAAGCTCAGCCTGTCTTTTAGTTGAGTCCAGTTCTGATAAGAAAATTGGGAAGAGATTGAAGACTTTACATTAGTTACTTTCAAGTATTTCAAAAGGATAATAAACCATGTCTTGTACTTTTAAAGAAGTAGGTAGCTTCTATGTCCAAGATAAATATGAGATTCAAGTGGAGAAGAAAAATCGTAATTTCATATGCGATCTGAGAGATGGGGTTTCATCATTTGATCTATCTGAGCATAACCTTATCAGTAATAGATATTCATACAGAAACATTATAAAAAGTCTATGACAAAAGGATGGCTGTATTTTTATTCAGGCAAGGGTAATGTTCTAATTTGAAACTGCAGTATTATAACTACCAAGTAATAACTTCCCTTGTGACTCAGTTCCAGCTCCCAGGTCTCTTTTTTTAACCTCTTCTCACTGCATATATTCTCCCAGACTAATTCAGGATCTCAGATCAGCAGTTGAAACTTGCGTTTAATTTGGGAATCAGAGCAGAGACTTTGGGCTGAATCATTCAGCAAAACAAAATATGAGGTTCTGTAAGATTTCTTATTAAACGCGCCACCCACTTTCATCTCCTGTAATACCTGCTTCTCTAATAGAAAACAGCCTACAATAGGGAAGAAAGTCTCTGACATTTGGCTTTCAGTCCTCACACGGGGAGCATGGTGACCCTGACTGCTCCAAGCAGTTGACTGACCGTGTCGAAGCCCCGAGATTGGCATTGGAGGATGCCCTTGTATTTCTGTGCTGGAGCCCTGTGACTGAAGGGTGTCTCCTTTTACGTGACTTATGACGGTAACAACCATGACAAACTTCCTGCTTTGGTTCTATGTTGAAAGGCATGAAATGTTGGAAGTTACATCAGCCTAATATCTCTGCCTGAGGTGGAAAAGCGTAAAAAAGGTATTGTAAGGCAGGGATGCTGTGAGCATCCAGGTGGTCTCAGACTGAATGTGCACTCTGACAGCAAGTGAAGGGGCTCAGAGATACAACCTGTCCAGACCACGAGCTGGGGGGGGTTGGTCCTTGAGAACACAGTATTCTTGCTGCAGCATTACAATGAGAGTTATTGGGACAGTCCAAGTGCAGCATTGAAATGCAGAAGTGTCTTGTAAGTGGATCAGAGATAGATCATAGAGTCCCTACAATGTGAAAGCAGGTCATTTGGCCAATCAAGTCCATACCCACGTCCGAAGAGCATCCCACTCCCCTACCCCATCCCTGTAACCCTGCATTTCCTATGGCCCATCCACCCAACCTGCATATCTTTGGATGTGTCATGAAGGGTCTTAGTTGTTGACATGTGGCAGATACCAAAGTCAACGGACATGAGATGTAAGTGGCTGGTATCCATGAAACGTTGGTGCCTGGTCATAGAGTCATAGAGTCATAGAGATGTACAGCATGGAAACAGACCCTTCGGTCCAACCTGCCCACGCCGACCAGATATTCCAACCCAATCTAGTGTCACCTGCCAGCACCTGGCCCAGATCCCTCCAAACCCTTCCTATTCATATACCCATCCAAATGCCTCTTAAATGTTGCAATTGTACCAGCCTCCACCACTTCCTCTGGCAGCTCATTCCATACACGTACCACCTTCTGCGTGAAAAAGTTGCCCCTTAGGTCTCTTTTATATCTTTCTCCTCTCACCCTAAACCTATGCCCTTTAGTTCTGGACCCCCCAATCCCAGGGAAAAGACTTTGTCTATTTATCCTATTCATGCCCCTCATAATTTTGTAAACCTCTATAAGATCACCCTTCAGCCTCCGACGCTCCAGGGAAAACAGCCCCAAACTGTTCAGCCTCTCCCTGTAGTTCAGATCCTCCAACCCTGGCAACATCCTTGTAAATCTTTTCTGAACCCTTTCAAGTTTCACAACATCTTTCCAATAGGAAGGAGACCAGAATTGCACGCAATATTCCAACAGTGGCCTACCAATGTCCTGTACAGCCGCAACATGACCTCCCAACTCCTATACTCAATACTCTGACCAATAAAGGAAAGCATACCAAACGCCTTCTTCACTATCCTATCTACCTGCGACTCCACTTTCAAGGAGCTATGAACCTGCACTCCAAGGTCTCTTTGTTCAGCAACACTCCCCAGGACCTTTCCATTAAGTGTATAAGTCCTGCTAAGATTTGCTTTCCCAAAATGCAGCACCTCACATTTCTCTAAATTAAACTCCATCTGCCAATTCTCAGTCCATTGGCCCATCTGATCAAGATCCCATTGTAATCTGAGGTAACCTTCTTCGCTGTCCACTAGACAACCAATTTTGGTGTCATCTACAAACTTACTAACTGTACCTCTTATGCTCGCATCCAAATCATTTATGTAATTGACAAAATATAGAGGGCCCAGCACCGATCTTTGTGGCACTCCAGCGGTCACAGGCCTCCAGTCTGAAAAACAACCCTCCACCACCACCCTCTGTCTTCTACCTTTGAGCCAGTTCTGTATCCAAATGGCTAGTTCTCCTTTTATTCCATGAGATCTAACCTTGCTAATCAGTCTCCCATGTCAAATGCCTTACTGAAGTCCATATAGATCACATCTACTGATCTGCCCTCATCAATCTTCTTTGTTACTTCTTCAAAAAACTCAATCAAGTTTGTGAGACATGATTTCCCACGCACAAAGCCATGTTGACTATCCCTAATCAGTCCTTGCCTTTCCAAATACATGTACATCCTGTCCATACTGCTGTCCAATATGGAGGTCCTTAGGAGCCAGCAATGAGCTGAACTTGCCATGTCTCTGCTCTAACTTCCACGTTGGGTTTCCTGCTGTCTAACTAGTTTGGCACTTTCGTAATATTGGAAACTGAATATTATTGAGGCGAGTTGTGGTGTTAATAAAGTGTTTAACAAGCAAAATCCCCTTAATCAGCAACCTTCTGCAACCTAGTGAGAAACACTCCTCACTGTTGAGCTAATGTATATAAGATTCAGCAAGAACGGCCCCAACATCACGTTAGGCCTCACAGGACTTCTCTTCTGATTCTGCCACAAATCCCATCTAGCTACGTCACTCAAACTTCACCCATTGTCATTAATACCTGACATGACAGAAAAGGAAGTTGGAAGGCACGCAATCTCCAAAAACAATGCCAAACAGGCTTTGCATCCAGTTATTTCCACAATCCTAGCTGCAACTAAAGATGCAGACACAACATATTAAAATCCCAACACAGTTTCCATAGAGCTTCAAGCAGAAAATCAGAATCCTTAAGGAAATTCAATCTCCCTAGCATGGAGGAGAGAAAAAAAAAGTTAGCACTTTTTGTAAATCATTGTTTTACTATAGTATTACACTTCCATTGTTCTTCATAATGAAACTCCCTAATTCTTAATTCTGTACATTAGGCACACCCCAAATGGAACAGTAGTGAAATATATAATCTAAACTGAATTTTATCTCTGAAATAACTCCACAGAGGCCGGTATTCCATCGCCAAATGAACCTTTATTCACACATGGAGAGTCCCTGACACTGATCTAGCTCCCTCAGAGCCAGCTATCAGAGTGTACAGAATGTCTGACTCTTTCGGCCAGAGCTTGCTGATTGGGCCAGATTAACTGCCCCAATCAGGGAACTCATTCTATAATGTCCACCTGGTTGGCCTTGTTACAATCACAAATATCCATCTGTTTGGTGCAAGTAGTATTACCTATATAAAGAAATTGGTATTACGGGGTTATGCAAGAAGATAACATTTGATCAAAACCTGGAAAATTATTGCAGACAATTGGAAAGGTGAGCAGTCAGGGAGCTTTTCCAAGATATCCAGACAAAAACTTCTTCAATTTAACAAAAACATGAACTGCTGGAGAAACTCAGCAGGTCTAGGAACATCTGTGGAGAGAAAGAGAGAGAGAGGGAGAGAGGGAGAGAAGCTTTTATTTGTCATCTCTACCATAAACAACTGATACAGTAAAAATGAAACAATGTTCTTCCAGGAACAAAAGGGGCGACACAGACAGCACAAGCTACACAATCGTACACGGCATAAAGAACATAAGACGTGCAAAACCCGCAAGTTACAGTGTAATAGAAGAATGATAAATAATAGACATTTCTCATGCAGCAATTCTAAGTCATGCAAAGAGTTTCAGGATGGGTAAGAGTCCGATCATACAGTGTTAAGGAGCCCGATGGCTTGTGGGAAGCAACTGTTGCACAGTCTAGCCGTGAGAGACCAAATGCTCCGGTATCTTCTGCCAAATGGCAGGAAGGAGAAGAGTTTGAGTGAGGAGGGATAGGGTCTTCCAAGATGCTCTTAGCCTTTTGGATGCAGCATGTGGTGTAATTGTCTGTAATAGAGGGGAGAGAGACCCCAATGATTCTCTCAGCTGTCCTCACTATCCGTTGTAGGGTCTTACAATCCAAGACAGTGCAATTCTCAAACCAGGCAGTGATACAGCAGCTCAGCGTACTCTCAATAAACTCTCTGTAGAATGTGGTGAGGAAGAGGATGTGGCAGAAGGGCTTTCCTCAGCCTGCACAGAAGGTAGAGACGCTGCTGAGCTTTCTTGGCTGTGGATCTGGTGTTGAGGCCCAGTTGAGATTCTCTGCCAGGTGTACGCCAGGAAATTTGGTGCTCTTCACAATCTCCACAAGGGAGCCATCAATATTCAGCAGAGAGTGGTCGCTGCATGCCCTCCTGAAGTCAACAACCATCTCCTTCATTTTGTCCACATTCAGAGACAGGTTGTTGGCTCTGTATGCTGACTCGTCATTCGTGCTGATGAGACCTACTACAGTCATATCATCAATGAGCTTGATGATGTGATTCGACCTGTGCATCGCTGCACAGTCATGTGTCAGCAGGGTGAACAGCAGTGGACTGAGCACACAGCCCTGGGGGGTGATGGTCTTGGACATCGTGACATTGTCAATATGCTTGCTGACAATACACTTGTAAAGAAGAGTTCATGTTTCATTCTGAATTTCATTCTGAAGATGTATCACTGGACTCAAAACATTAATTCGATTTTCTCTCTATAGATTTCCAGCATCCAGTTTTTTTGTCTTACTTTTTCAATTTTAGATTATTTAGATAGAGTAAGTAGTGAAATCTCAGCCCTTAAGCCTGTCAGAAATCAGGACAACAGCATCCCAAGGATAGCTGGTAATAATGCCATTTTTAAAGGTTATGAATTGAAATGGGAAAGAACTATTTTAAATCTTGTATTTAAAAGAGCAACTGCAGTTTGGAAATCAAGCAACCCAATACCTCCATGACAAACATCATGAATAATTGCTTCAACAAGCAGTAATTGAAAGTTGAGTTGTAGCCAATTTGGAGCTGAGGCATATACTGTTGAAGATTTACTGACAACCAGAAGTTAATTGGTCTATGGACTTGTGACCAATTATCAATGGGAAGGATCTGTTTGCCTGCAACACTGTGTTGTTGATTCTCCATTAACTGAACAGCTTGGAGCTGGGAGGAAGTTACAGAGAGAGAGAGTGTATGAAGTGGTCAGTTCTTCTCCAGTTGAAGAGTGATCTCCCTGTTCTCTGCAGTCTTAACTCACTGTAAACTAAAGAACACCAGTCTATCTTTCTAGCAACACCTTTTGTGAGCTGTGACACATTGCGGATAAGTCAAAGGCTTTTTATTAAGGCCACTAGCCAGTTTTTGTCTGACACCAACCAGTGGAAGCATCCAGAGAAAGATGACTGAAGTAATATATTGGCTAGCAGAAGAGTCATAAAGGTCATCTCAACAATAATGCCTGGGAACAAAGACCCAAACTGTCTGCCCCTCGAACCATAATATTTTTCTCCTGTCAGTTTCTCAGTCTGTGTGTAAGGGAGTGAGGTTATGAGGGCATTAGTCTTTTAATTAGTAGTATTATATGTCAACAATTTATAACTATTTACCTGTAGTTAAAGTCTAATAGCTTGTAATAAAAAAAACACTGTGGTACTGCTTCATTATAGATGGTGTCAGAGTCTGAGTTTGTCAGGAACTGAAATTTGAATGTTAGGTATAGTAAAGTGGTAGCAAACAGCCTGTCTCACAACTAACTGAAAATTGTGACAATTTGGCATTTCTATTTGCTCATCTTTAGAAACAAATATTCTTCTATAAATTTGTCTTTGCAGTGTAGGATTATTTACGCAGTAATTTGAAACAGAATAGATGGATAGAGAACTTTCTTTTCTCATTTATTCATTGGCTACATTTATTGTCCATCATTCCTAATGATCCAGAGGGTGGTTAAGATTCAACCAAATTGTTGTGGGTCTGGAATCACATGCAGGCCAGACAGGTAAGAATGTCAGATGACTTTCCCTAAAGGACATTAGTGAACTAGATAGGGTTTTCCCCAAAAATCAACAATGGTTTAATGGTCATTTTGTTGAATTCAAATGCCACTATCTGCCATGGTGGGATTCAAACCTGAGTACCCAGTATATTACCTGGGTCTCTGGGTTAATACTCTAGCGATAATACCCCAGGCCATTACCTAACATAAAGTGTTCTGTATTCCAGGTAGGAAGAAATGCTTATTCCAAATTCAAAAGGGAGCAGGATAACTTTTTGGTAAATTAAATTTTTGAGATGTATGAGATAGTGTGTAGTGCTTTTGGACTGTTGAGGTTGCAAATGTCATTTCATATTTACTATGATAAAAGTACATTATAATACAAGCTGTTGCTACTGTTGTTGTGAAGCCCAATATAAATTGCTTCCTCACATTATTTTTTTTTTACAAAGTATTTATTTTTTGCCCCCCTCCTATTTACTCTGTGCTCATTAAGATGAGACATGTACATGGAGAAATGGAACACTTAGCATTTCAGGTATCCTCTGTCAGCATCAGGGAAGCTAAAGGTCAGGAGAAGCACTGTTAGATGCTGCAAAAAGCTCATCCCAATCTGTCCCATCAAAGTATGTCAAGTGGAATGTAAGAAAAGTGTGGCATTTCTGTTCCACTGCTCAGCATCATCCATTTTCCGAATGACTGCCAATTAAGTGCCAAATTAGAGACAATTCTGTACAATGTATCCACCATAAACTAGATTTAGGACTAGCAATGGTCACTGAACAAAACAACCTTTCATTTCAGTAGCCAAGCTGGGATAAGACGATAAATCCCAAAGGTGTAGACTCAGTGTAAAAAGTCACATCCAGTTTCATAAATGTCACTTTTGTGTTTGTGTTCTTCGTTAACTGTCTGCCTCATAGCACCATTATTAAAAATAGACATTTGAAGATATGCCAGGGATGTTAAGATGCAAAGAGGTTATAAATAGAAGTATTGAGGTCTCATGCATGTTTTTTATCTGGGATTATGGAAGCATAATGACTTATTGATACTGCATCCTGATTAATAAGAAACAGATAACATCTAATCAGCTGGGCAAACTTTCTAATTGGATTTGAAGAAGTATAATTCTGAATCATTTATCTCAGAATGTAGGAAAAAGTGAATTTTATTTAAGAGATGCACCTCTCAGCATATCTTGCTGCTGAGCAATATCAATATATTCAAACAAGTAAACAATAATTTTTTGATGGCTTGGCACATTAGATTGTGGATGAATGACTTGCATTTCTGAGAGCTCAGAATAGTGTTTGGCTTGTTTCAATTACCGATATTTGAAATATTGATCAGTAACAAGAAACATCAGTAGTTACTTTTTAAATCAGCTGCCAGAGTTGCATTTGAAATAGTTAATTTCAAAGTCTCTCATTTGGATGCAATAATTATTTTATTGTTGCTCCATCAACAGAGGTCTTGAAATATTTTAGTAAAGCTCAAGAATCCTGACCACAACTTTTTATTCCTAACTTGATTAAGGAATTTAGCACCTTTGTATTGAGAGAACGATAAGAATGCAGAACCTTCTACCACGTGGACTAATGGTTTAGTTAGCTTATTAGTTAGACATTACATGAGTATTACATGTATTGTTATGGGTGAGATGATTTAAGTTAGTAAGATCCAATGAGACACATGCGCAACACAAAAACCTGAAACTGAAACAGAAAATGTTCAGCAAGTCAGGCAGCATCTGTGCAGAGAGAAACAGAGTTAATGTTTGCTGCTTGATGTTTTTTTTCCATTGGGACTGGGAAAATTTGGAAATGTTTAAATAGGTGAAATTGGAGAAGGTAGAAACGAACAAATGAGGAGGACATTGAGAGAACAGAAACTTGGAGAAATTAAATGATAACATTGTGCCAAAGTGGTGGTGATGGAACAAGAATAAAAAAGTGACCAGAGGAGGTGTGAATGATTGAATAAGAAACAGCTGCTATCCAAAACCATAGTATGAGAAACAGGAGACCGAGACTGAAATGTGCAAAGAAATAGAACCAAATGGGGGCTGAGTTTACAGTTAAAAGGTTGAACGATGCTGATTCAAAACATGAGCTGCTGTTCCGCAGAAACTGAGAACAGAGAGGTCAGTGTGAGACCAAGGTGGAGAATTAAACAGCAGGTTACTGGAAGGCCATGGCATTGCTTGAAGAATGAATGGAGGTGTGCTGCAAAACAACCACCTAAGCTGTGTTTGGTCTTGCAACATAAATCATAGAATCCCTACAGTGTGGAAACAGGCCATTTGGCACAACAAGTCCACACTGACCCTTCAAAGAGTATCCCATGCACACCCATTCTCTGACCCTATTACTTTACATTTCTCCTGACTAATGCAGCTAACCTACACATCCCTGAACACTCTGGGCAATTTAGCATGGTCACTTCACCAAAGCAGCATATCTTTGGACTGTGGGAGGAAACCCACGCAGAGAAGGGGAGAATGTGCAAACTCCACACAGACAGTTGCCCGAGGCTGGAAACAAACCTGGGTCCCTGGTGCTATGAGACAGCAGTGCTAACCCCTGAGCCACCGTGCAGTCCACATTATGAACAATTAATTTAGAGTCATAGAGAGTAAATGTTATTGTAAAGGCCAAGAAGGTTTCTAATACATAATTTGCTTCACACAATGAGATAAGCAACCAGAGTCCCTACCTTTCTCCATGGAAACAGTGAGGTTCTTCAAAGTTTCCCGCTGGTGGTCAAGCTCCAGTTTCTGATCCTCAGTTTGATGTAATCTCCGCTGCAAGACCTCTCTCACCTTCGTCAACTTCACAACATCATGACGCAACTGATTCACATCTTCCTCTTTGGACTAGATCAAAAAACAGCAGCACAATTATTTGAACAGGCAACTTGCAAAGAGACAATGTTAAAGTTATACTCTATCCCGCTCAGTTTGAATAATTCATTCTTCCCAATGACCAGAACATGGTGACGGGAGGTAATTCAGTCAAACATTGAGACAACAAAGGCATGGATGAGGGTTACAACAGCAGATGGGCTGTGATAAGGCTGAAGCAGGTGAGGTTATGGTAGTGACAGTAGGAAATCATTGGAGTATATTTGGGGATTGGAAGCACAGCTCAGCATTGCAATTGTAGGTATAATTGAGGACACTGTATAGAGGTTCATCCCCAAGAAAAGAAAGATTATCCAGGGAGGGATTAGACAGCCATGGCTGACAAAGGAAGTCAGGAAATGTATCAAAGAAAAAGAGAGATCCTATAAAGTAGCCAAGAGAAAGTAGCCAAGAGCACTGGGAAATCAGAAGATTGGGAAGGCTACAAAAACAAATAGAGGATAGCAAAGAGAGAAATAAGGAAGGAGAGGATCAAATATGAAGGTAGGCTAGCCAGTAATATTAGAAATGATAGCAAAAGTTTCTTTCAATACATAAGAAACAAACGACAGGCAAAAGTAGACATTGGGCCACTTCAAACTGATGCTAGAAGGCTAGTGATGGGAGATAAGGAAATAGCTGGAGAATTTAATAAGTACTTTGCATCAGTCTTCACAGTGAGTAATATCCCAACAATTAAAGGAAGTCAGGGGGCTGAGTTGAGTATGGTTGCCATTACAAAAGAGAAAGTGCTAGAAAAGCTAAAAGGTCTTAAAATTGACAAATCTCCTGGCCCCGATGGGCTACATACTAGAGTTCTGAGGGAAGTGGCTGAGGAAATAGCGGAGGCATTGGTTGAGATCTTTCAAAAGTCACTGGAGTCAGGGAAAGTCACCAATGATTGGAAGATCGCTGTTGTAACCAATTTGTTCAAGAAAGGATCAAGACAAAAAATGGAAAATTATAGGCCAATTAGCCTAACCACGGTTGTTGGTAAAATTCTAGAATCCATCATTAAGAATGAGGTTTTTAAATTCTTGGAAGAGCAAGGTCTGATTAGAACAAGTCAACATGGATTTAGTAAGGGGAGGCCGTGCCTGACAAACCTGTTGGAGTTATTTGAAGAGGTGACAAGTAGGTTAGACCAGGGAAACCCAGTGGATGTGGTCTATCTAGACTTCCAAAAGGCCTTTGATAAGGTGCCACACGGGAGGCTGCTGAGCAAGGAGAGGCCCCATAGTGTACAAGGTGAGCTACTGGTATGGATTGAGAATTGGCTGTCTGACAGAAGGCAGAGAGTTGGGATAAAAAGTTCTTTTTCAGAATGGCAGCCGGTGACGAGCGGTGCCCCGCAGGGTTCGGTGCTGGGGCCACAGCTGTCCGCATTATATATTAATGATTTGGATGAGGGAACCGGGGGCATTCCAGCGAAGTTTGCCGATGATACGAAGTTAGGTGGACAGGCAGGTAGTACTGAGGAAGTGGGGAGGCTACAGAAGGATCTAGGCAGGTTGGGAGAGTGGTCCAGGAAATGGCTGATGGAATTTAACGTGAGCAAGTGCGAGGTCTTGCTTGGGGCCCACACCTCAGGAGGGACATACTGGCACTGGAGCGTGTCCAGCGGAGATTCACACGGATGATCCCTGGAATGGCAAGTCTAACATACGAGGAACGGCTGAGGATCCTGGGATTGTATTCATTGGAGTTTAGAAGATTAAGGGGAGATCTAATAGAAACTTACAAGATAATACATGGCTTGGAAAGGGCGGATGCTAAGAAATTGTTTCCGTTAGGCGAGGAGACTAGGACCCGTGGGCACAGCCTCAGAATTAGAGGGGGTAAATTTAGAACAGAAATATGGAGACATTTCTTTAGCCAGAGAGTGGTGGGCCTGTGGAATTCATTGCCGCAGAGTGCAGTGGAGGCCGGGACGTTAAATGGCTTCAAGGCAGAGATTGATTATTTCTTGATGTCACAAGGAATTAAGGGCTACAGGGAGAATGCTGGTAAGTGGAGTTGAAATGCCCATCAGCCATGATTAAATAGCGGAGTGGACTCGATGGGCTGAATGGCCTTACTTCCACTCCTATGTCTTATGGGTCTCATGGTCTTATGGATGCCGAAATTATGAAAAATCTAACCTTTTCTCAGATAAGGAAAGAGTTCACTTTTCAGCATTTTCACAACTTCAGATCCCAAAGCACTTTGCAGCCAATTAAGAGTTTTTGAAGTATAGTTATTGGTGAAATATAGGAAACATAACAACTAATTGCTCACAGCAGTGTGAAAATGACCAGATAATTTGTTTTACTGATGTTGCCTTAATGATATAAGCATTTACCAAGAATCTGCTGGAAGAACTCTTTTTTGAACTTCTACAAAATAATTCAGTGAAATCTTTTACAAAGACTCAATTACACAGAGAGAGCGCTCCCTCAAAAAGACACTGGAACACTAGCAATCACTATGTGCTCACATCCCTGAAATGGATAGTGTGTCCACAAACTACTACCTTAGAGGCAAGACAGGTTAACTACTGAGCCAGAGCAGGAGACAGCTGGCTACAATGGTCAGGGATAGGGATAGAATTGATGACAAGGCCATTGAATGAGTGACAACCGTCAAAGATAATGGCTACATTTTTCCAAGATTTAAATTGAAAAATCTGGCATTTAACCATAGCCATCGTTCATATGTTTCTTTTTCTTGTGAATTAATTCTTGGAACAGGGTAGTACTGGCCGGTCAGCCATAAATATCTATCTCAAAAGCATTAAAGAATGGACGTAATTCATATTTATAGATACTGTATTCCTTCCCTGAAGGGCACTGGGGGCCCTGCTGAGATTTTACAAGAGGTCAATAGCTTTCATGGTCATTTCCATCAGGTAATAACTCACATTTATAGAATTAAATTCCATGGTGAGAATAGAGGTACCTGGGGAATTTTCCACATTACAGGAGAGATGTCAGTATTGTAGCTGTACTGGGACAACTTGGTTCAATGTGTGGCTACTTCTGGAGTGCAGGTCTGTAGCACTACAGCTAAGTTGTTGTCTTAACTGCATCCATACAGTCATTCATTTCTTGATGCTATGTAGAGCAAACCAAATTGGTTGAAAGCTGACATCTGTGAAAGTAGGGGCTTCAGGAGGAGTTACCCATTCAGCACTACTGGCTGAAGGTGTTATTAACACTTTTACACATATCATTGAGGATAAGAATGCACATGGGACCTCTCGTCCTGTTATTGTTTATATCCACTGTCATCAACTCCTCAGATACTGAAACAGTCCGTGTCCATATGCAGTAATATCAATACCCAAGCTTGAGATGAAAGGTAGCAAGTAATGTTTATCCCAAGAAATGATCATCTCCAATCTAACATCATCACTTGACATTCCCTTACCATCAATGAATCTCCCACTATCAAAACCATTGACCAGAATCTGAACTGGATTACCATTTAAATACAATGGCTACAAGAGCAAGTCAAGGGCTCGGAATCCTGCAATGAGTAAATCGCCTCCTAACTCCCCACAACCTGTCTATTACCTACAAGGCACAAGTCAGGAGTGTGATGTAATACTCCACACTTGCCTGGATGAGGGCAGCTCCAACAACATTCAAGAAGCTTAATATCATTCAGGTCAAAGTGGCTCACTTAATTGGCACCACATCCACAAACATTTACTACTACCCAACTGACTAGTAGCAGCAGTGTGTACCATCTACAAAGTGCACTGCACAAATTCACCAAGCTCCATAGACAGCACCTTTTAAACCCATGACCACTACCATCTACAAGCTCAAGGGCAGCAGATACGTGGGATCAAAACCATCTGCAGATTCCCTTCCAAGCAAACTCACAATCCTACTTTGAAATATATCACTATCCCTTCAGTATCACTGAGTCAAAATGTTGTAAATTTCTTTCCTAATGGCATTATGGATCTACTAACAAAATATGGACTGCAGCAGTTCAAAAAGGCAGCTCACCACCACCTTCTCATGAGCAATTAAGGATGGGCAATAAATGCTAGCCCCCACAATATCCACATTCCATGAGTTAATAAGAGAAACAAAAATCACAAGACTACCAGAGCTTTGAACCATTGGTTGCCAGATTATTTCAGTCAGTCTCAAGCATGTTCCATCCTCTTTAACATTCATATAGGTCATTATTATTAATTCACTCCTCATTTTCACTTACCTATAGTGCAATCCCAATACACTCTTTTATAATCAGTGTCAAAAAGTGGGCATTGGAAAAGCACAACCAGTCAGGCAGCATCTGAGGAGCAGGAGAGTTGATGTTTCGAGCATCAGCTCTTCATCAGGAATAAATCCCCCTTCACATTCCTGATGAAGAGCTTATGCTCGAAACATCAACTCTCCTGCTCCTCGGATGCTGCCTGACTGGTTGTGTTTTTCCAGCACCGCATATTTTGACTCTGATCTCCTGCATCTGTAGTCCTCACTTTGTCCTATACTCTGTTATAATCCTTATTGAACCAAGGTGTGTCACTTTGCTCAATGGTGATGGTAGGTCAAGGTATATGCCAGACCATAATATTACAGATTCGTATTTCTAACTTCAGAAATACAGTGTGTCTTTCAAACTCCAATACAGACATGATAAAACAATATGTGCTGTATGATTCTAATTAAGAAAAAGGTAGTAAATCGTACATACTTTAAGATCTATCATTTTCTGTTGGTTTTCATGGGTCAGTTGGTCAGTGATTATAACTTGTTGCTCATTCTCCTGCTGAAGTTTGATGACCTTGTGGTGAAGTAGTTCCAAATCCTTTGAAGCCCTTTCATTCAAAATCTATTAATTGAAAAAGAATTACCAAACAATTAAAATGAAAAATAAATCATTTTTGGTCATTCTGAATACAATAGATTTTAACTCAAGTTTGCTGTATCCTAAGAAAAGTGACAACATTTCTTCATTGGTTGTAATGTCCTTTGTCGAAAGTGTGGTGCTGCAAAAGCACAGCAGGTTAGGCAGCATCCAAGGAACTGGCGAATCAACATTTCGGGCTTAAGCCCTTCATCAACAATGTCCTTCTTTATTCCTGATGAAAGGCTTATGCCCGAAACAATGACTCTCCTGTTCCTCGGATGCTGCTTGACCTGCTATGCTTTCCCAGCACCACACCTTTTGACTGATCTCCACCAACTTCAGTCCTCACTTTCTCCATGTCATGTCCTTTGGAACATCTGGGGTTCTAAAAAAGCTTGCTGCAAATGCAAGTCTTTCTTTTGTTAATATTTTGTTAAAATCAATTATTGGGGCCCCTTGCCTGTGCAGATTTTAATCATTGAAAATGCAGCTCTTCTCAGTCACTGTTTTGTAAACAGGCCAGATGGATTACATTTTAAATTTCAAAAGCTTATCTATTTAGAAGTTTGTTTGCACCAGCTGTGTTTAGAGTAAGCTAATGTCCAGAAGTACTGATGTGAGACAATCTTTTACAGACGGTCTTATTAACAGAGCATTTTCCTATTGTACTGCATTGCTGTGTTGGATCTCTGTCCATGAAGACCCTCCATCTGTGTCAAAAGCATACGCTAAATGAATATCCTCAATTCATATCCTCTGTATTTCTAATTAGTTAATTTGAAGCTACTGCTGGGACATTGTGTTCTGATTACCTTTTGTTCCTTGAGCTGCAGATCTAATTTCTGATAGTCATCTTTGATCTTCTGTTGTTGAGACACCAGTGATTTGATCTCTGTTTGACTATCTTCCAGCTCTCCCTTCAAGCGGGTAAGTTCCTTCTGCAGCTTCTCTTTCCGCCGCATCTCACGGGCAATTTCATTCTCTCGCATCTGTATGTCATGCTCAAGCTGGAGTCAAAAAATTGATGTAGGATAATGGAAATCAAAAGAAACATGTGTTAGAACTCTGTGGAAAACAATTCTTTTTATTCACTTCTTCAACTGAAGCTAAAGAATTGTCTTTAAAACTCACGCAGTATTTCATTCTATACTGATAATTATTAGTACCACAAGAATCATAGACAATCTAGTACACAATATTATTGTCTCCTTTTCAAAGTTGTAGATTTTCATTACTTTTCTAATAATGGAAGACTTCAGAAATCGCAATTATTTATGTTTTATGAAATCATTCAACACTAGCAATTTAACTGGCTAGTAAGCAAATTGCAAGTGACTTAGTGTTTTGAAACTTAAGAACATCTTACTTTACAATTGTAGCCAACGTGCTCTAAAAATCTTTCAATTTCAATTTTACACAATAACTAACATGACTAATAAAATCACAGAATTTTTATAGAGCAAAAGGAAGCCATTCAGCCCAACATGCCTATACCGACTGTTGATACGAGCATCATTACTTTAGTGGCAATCTCCTGCTTTCTCCCCACACCCTTGTACATTATTTCTATCCAATACTGATCTGTCCCAGAAGAGAAAAAAAACAGTAAAACCAGCAAATGACGCATACAGCTCTAACTCATCTTTAATGCTTTAAACTGGAGGTCCAGTGTGACCAATCCGTTCATTTTCAACGATTGCTGTTTACTAGATTTTCCCTCTAGGGTAGTATCAGAAAATGGAATAATCTTCATTGGAAACCTCCATGGTTATTAAAGTACAAATTGACTTCAGGTCCAGATCAAGCTGAAATCTGATAGTGCAGTTCCAACTTAAATGGTGCATTGTAATATTTTAGAACAAAATCTTCTCTTTTCCAGACAATGTCCAACAGTGTGAGAGATCAGCAGAAACAACCTGTGTGCCATTCTGCTCAGAAATCTCACTGGAGCTTCCAATATTTAGGCAGCTAATTATTCACCTGCGGACTGTCAAATGGGATTCGGATCCCCAAATAATGAAAATCCTACTCACAAGGAGCTTTCAGCCAACCAGCCACAGAACCGGCGCCGAACTCTCAGGATAGAAACATATCCAGAGGAACAATTGAGTGTTCCTGCAAATGGAGGAACTCACGAGTAGATTGATTAGACACTAGCAGAAGTCAGTTCTATTGCACAGAAAATCAAAGGATTAAGTTGTTTCTCTGGCAATAGATGAGTCACTACCATTTAATATCAGACCCGTGACTTCTCTCAAACCCAAAACAAAGAACTCTGCAAGCTGTAAATCTGAAACGCAAACAGAAATCACTGGAGAAACTCAACAGATCTGGCAGCTTCTGTGGAGAGAAAGTAGAGATAATGTTTTGACTCCAGTCACCCTCCATCTTAACTGAATTTTGATGGCCAGCCTATCCGCAAAAAGGGAGATAGAGATGTCGAGGAAGGGAAGCGCGAGATGAAGATGGGCCAGGTGAAAATGAGAGCAGAGTGGAAACTGGAATCAAAATTGATAAATGTTTCTTATTCCAAACAAGGGACAGAAGCAGAAATTATTATGTCATGGATGTACTGGAGAAAGAGTTGTAAGTGGGATCCTGGGTAGGGTTGAAACGAGGAATGTTCCACAAACGTCACAAAGAGGCGGACATAACTGGTGGCCATGTGGGTACTCATGGCCACATCTTTGATCTGAAGAAAGTAAGAGAAGTTAAAGAAGACGCTGTTCAAATTGAGAATGAGCTTGGCCAGGTGGAGGAGAGTGGTGACGAATAGGGATGGTTCAGGCTTTCAAGTTCTGAAGAAGGATCACTGGACTCTAACTGTTAACTCTGTCTTCTTTCCACAGACACTGCCAGAGCTGCTGAGTTTCTCTGGCAATTTTGGTTATTGTTTTCTCAATACAAGCTAAAAAAAAAGACAGAACTAAACTTCAATTGGAAAAATATCAAGGCTGGAAAGCTGAAATAAGAGAACCACAGGCACATCGATATCAAATTTGCCAAAGGCCAGAGCTGGTGGAGAATGCAATTCATATTTTTAATGCTATTGATTGAAAATTATGGGGTCATAGCTAATGGCTGTTTGCCCTCTTCATCATTAGAATATAAGAACATAAGAACTAGGAGCAGTAGGAGGCAATTCAGCCCCTCAAACCTGCTCCATCATTTGATACAATCATGACTGATCTCAACCCACTTTACTGCCCGCTCTCCATTACCCTTCAACCCATTACTAATTAAAAGCCTATCTATCTTCTCCTCAAATTTACTCAGTACATCCATTGTACACTCAAGTGGTGAATTCTGGATTCATGACCCATACAGAGAAATAATTTCTGCTCAACTTTCTTGTTGCTACCTGATGAAGGGGCAGTGCTTCAAAAGCTAGTGCTTCCAGATACACCTGTTGGACTATAACCTGGTGTTGTGTGATTTTTAACATTAAATGTCATATTATCTGTGACACTACTTATATTATTGACAGGAACATTGGAAGAAAGGTATGTTACATCAGAGCAGGCCTACCATCCATTTTGAGTTAAAGCAGTTCAAAATTGTAACTACATTGATTTTTTTGACTCTGCTATACCATGTAGATATAAGCCCAAAGCTGATTTGACCTGTTGAACTTAATTGTGCCAACTTACAGGATTAGACAGTTATCCTGCTCAGCCAATTCTTGTGATCACATCATCCTCACTTGCTATTGAAAATGAAAACACTTTAGAAACAATTACAGAAGAGAAAATAGTCTCTATCAATGGTTGATTTAAAACAGGATCATTGATAATGACTGTTTTAGGCTACTAATTGAACTTTGTTAGAGGTTCGATTAACCCTCGGTGATATTGGTTGAAATAACAAAGGCCCATATCCTGTCACCTTTATTGACTCATGATCGATATGGACATTAGTAAGGTATTTGACAAGGTTCTTCATGGTAGACTGGTTAGCAAGGTTTGATCACATGGAATATAGGGAGAACTCGCCATTTGGATACAGAACTGGTCAAAGACAGAGGGTGGTGTGGACGGTTGCCTTTCAAACTGAAGGCCTGTGACCAGTGGTGTGCCAAACGGATCAGGGCAGAATCCACTGATTTTTCTCATTTCTATAAATCATTTGGATGTGAACATAGAGGTATGGTTAATAAGTCTGCAGATTACACTAAAATTGGAGGTGTAGTGGACAGCGAAGAAAATTACCTCAGAGTACAGCGGGATCTTGATTAGATGGGCCAGTGGACTGAGGAGTGGCAGATGGAGTTTAATATAGATAAATGTGAGATGCTGCATTTTGGAAAGGCAAATCAGGGCAAGACGCATACACGTAATGATAAGGTCCTGGGGAGTGTTGCTGAACAAACAGAACTTGGAATACAGGTTCATAGTTTCTTGAAAGTGGAGTCACAGATAGATAGGATAGTGAAGATGGTGTTTGGTATGCATGCCTTCATTGGTCAATGCATTGACTATTGGAGTTGGGAGGTCATGTTGCAGCTGTACAGGACAGTGGTTTGGCCACTTTTGGAGTATTATATGCAATTCTGGTCTCCCTCCAATCGGAAGGATGTTGTGAAACTTGAAAGAGTTGCCAGGTTTGGAGGGTTTGAGCTGTAGGGAGAGGCTGAATAGGCTAGGGCTATTTTCCCTGGAGCGTCAGAGACCAAGGGAGACCTTATGGAGATTTATAAAATAGTGAATGGCATGGATAGAGTAAATAGTCAAGGTCTTTTCCCCAGAGCTCAGGAGTCCAAAACTAGAGAGCATAGGTTTAAGGTGAGAGAGGAAAGATTTCAAAGGAACAGAAGGGGCAACGTTTTCATACAGAGGGTGGTGCCAGAGGAAGTGGTGGAGGCTGGTACATTTACAACATTTAAAAGGCATCTGGAAGAGTATAGGACAGGAAGAGTTCACAGGAATATGGGCTAAATGCTGGCAAATAGGACTAGATTAATTTGAGATATCTGGTCAACATGGAAGTGTTGGGCCAAAGTGTCTGTTTCCATGCTGTACACCTCGATGACCTTATGTTTGGTACATGACACAGATCCAGTTAGCTCAGTGCCTGATCCTAGAGTGAACAGAAACCCTGATACTCTTGTTTATATCTGTCAGCCAAGATTCACTTATTGGACAAGGTTACCAGCCCCAGTCAGGGAACTCATATTCTAAGAGGTTTACCCAGCTGACCTTGTTCCAATCATTAGCTAGATTTTGTTTTTGTTTTAAAAGGCTCTGTGGAAATTGCTCCTTCTCATCTCCCACCCCCATTTCTTTTATTCCCATTCCTTTATTGTGTGCCCCCTTTTATTTCTCTCCAGTTCACTTGATTTGTTCTGCCATTGCCAACTCTGTGCTTTTCTGAATTCCCAGCCTGCGCCTCGGTGTCTCAGACCATCCAGATGGCAATCTGTTTCTTCCTGCAAGCTTTTTCACACTCCCCATTCTGGACAACAGTGAAACCTACAGATTAGGACACCTTACGACACTTTATGCAAGCCCCTTAAATGTACTCATTTTCAAAAAGACACAAAAGACCTTTCTTTTCACCCAGTGCCACAATGCACTTACCCACCTGCTTTATCAGTTTGTAATTGAACATGGTGCATTAAAGGATATCA
This sequence comes from Chiloscyllium plagiosum, assembly GCF_004010195.1. Classification (NCBI taxonomy): domain Eukaryota; kingdom Metazoa; phylum Chordata; class Chondrichthyes; order Orectolobiformes; family Hemiscylliidae; genus Chiloscyllium; species Chiloscyllium plagiosum. The sequence goes on along the minus strand of NC_057731.1, from coordinate 53,673,381 downwards.
GCATTTCATAATTTCTAAGTGTCCATGGATTTAAGGTGCAGCTTGTATCTACTACAATGTTAACTATTTGGGACTGTCAGTAAATGCCCATTTTTGGGAGTGTCTGCTTGGATAGGTTTAACTGAGATGTGTAACCTACCCCCTCCATTGATAGGTGTCCTTTATTTTAAAAAATTGGATGATCAAGACTTCCAAGTAGATCTTAATTGTTGAATAGCTTCTGCCATTCACACACAAATGGGGCTCACATATGAAGAAGTCTTCCTGCAAAACAAAAAGGATTGGGAACAGAGATTACCCACCTGGGCCGTGTTCTGATCAGCCTCATCTTTAAGGCGAGCGTACTCTTCCTCTTTGGCAGTCATCTCTGTGACTTTCTCACGTAAGGTGACAACCTCTTTGAGTAGGTCATCTCTGTCTTTGGTCAGCTGTTCTTGGATTTTTAGCATGTCATTAACACTGTACAATTCACAAAGGAATTACTTCGGTTTGGGGAGAAGTACATATTTCAGACTTATCAAAGTTTTGAACTTAAATATTTTCTGAAAGACTAGAATAGAATGGCTGACTTTATTCAATCCCAATTAATAAACAGAGGAAATGCTAAAGAAACATTTGAACAAGCATGAACTCCCAGCAGAGACCCTAAGACTTCCACTCAAGAATACATTGGCACTGCCTCTTGATCAGAAAATAGGGAGGAACCAGTCAACAATTTTCTGCTAGGGGCATGATTTTGGAAATTTAGATTTAGATTAGATTACAGTGTGGAAACAGGCCCTTCGGCCCAACAAGTCCACACCGATCCACCGAAGCGAAACCCACCCATACCCCTACATTTACCCCTTACCTAACACTACAGGCAATTTAGTATGGCCAATTAACCTGACCCTGCACATCTTTGGAAGGTGGGAGGAAACCGGAGCACCCGGAGGAAACCCACACAGACACGGGGAGAACGTGCAAACTCCACACAGTCAGTCGCCTGAGGCGGGAATTGAACCCGGGTCTCTGGCGCTGTGAGGCAGCAGTGCTAACCACTGTGCCACCGTGCCGCCCACTAGTTCCGAGGTAGTACAGCTCAGAAGAAGACAACCACCTTTGGCATGCTCATTAAACCAGCCGCTCCTGTTCAGGCAATTGTATGGAACTGGGTAAAATAATGATTCATGGTCTGATGACATATCGGATCATGGACCAAAGCACCTTGAAGAGATAAAATTCAGACTTAAACTCCTGACTTCACTATGTTCTTGACATCATTAATCAGAAATGATCTGAACATTTTGGTGATGGACTTCCTCCTGTCTCAACACACTCTCACCACAACCCCAACCCCCCCATTCCCTCCCCGCAAACCCTCATGGGTCACTGGACAGATGCCTGCAGTCCAAAGGACAGTTGTCTCAGCTGTGAAAAAGTTGCGCTAAAAAAACCATGGAGTTTCCCACACTGTGCTGAACCTTGAAGCTAGTTAAAACTTGGAAAGAAGCTGCAGCCAAATTTAATTCCAAGTCATCAGTTTGGAAGCTATATTGACAGGAGCTTGGTAGCTGGCTTCGGCTATAGGGCATGATTAAATGTTGGAGAACAGCATACATAAAGTTAAAACCAAAACTATATACTGCAGGAGGATAAACAGAAAATACTGGAAATACTTAACATTCATCAGGCAAGAAACATAGTTAATGCTCAAGGACATCAAACTTTCCGCAGAATTGGAATAATGTAGAAAAGTATTGGTTCAAACAACTCAGAGGGGAAGAATGTAGAAGGAGCAAAAGGCCATGTCTATGATAGGGCAGTAGACAGGAGAGATTAAGTAACAAAGGGATTGGTGAGGCAGGGAGCACTAATGTTGAAACTTTATTGCTGGAACAGCACAGCAGGTCAGGCAGCATCCAGGGAACAGGAGATTCGACGTTTCGGGCACAGGCCCTTCTTCAGGAATGAGCAGAGAGTGTTCAGCAGGAGAAGATAAAAGGTAGGGAGGAGGGACTTGGAGGAGGGGCGTTGGAAATGTGATAGGTGGAAAGAGGTCAAGGTGAGGGTGATAGGTCGGAGTAGGATGGAGGCGGAGAGGTCAACAAGAAGACTGCAGGTCAGGAAGGCGACGTGGTCGACGGTGCCCTCCACCGCATCTCCTCCACTTCCAACTCCCCTCCTCCAAGTCCCTCCTCCCTACCTTTTATCTTCTCCTGCTGAACACTCTCTGCTCATTCCTGAAGAAGGGCATGTGCCCGAAACGTCGAATCTTCTGTTCCCTAGATGCTGCCTGACCTGCTGTGCTGTTC
>NC_057731.1:53646662-53670460 GCF_004010195.1 Chiloscyllium plagiosum | reverse complement strand
CTCAATCAGGTCCCCTCTCAATCTTCTAAACTCAAGAGTATACAAGCCCAGTCACTCCAGTCTTTCAGCGTAAGATAGTCCCGCCATTCCAGGAATTGACCTCGTGAACCTACGCTGCACTCCCTCAATAGCCAGAATGTCTTTCCTCAAATTTGGAGACCAGAACTGCACACAATACTCCAGGTGTGGTCTCACCAGGGCCCTGTACAGCTGCAGAAGAACCTCTTTGCTTCTATATGCAATCCCTCTTGTTATGAAGACCAGCATGCTATTAGCCTTCTTCACTACCTGCTGTACCTGCATGCTTACCTTCATTGACTGGTGTTTAAGAACACCCAGATCTCTTTGTACTGCCCCTTTACCTAAATTTATTCCATTTAGGTAGTAATCTGCCTTCCTGTTCTTGCCACCAAAGTGGATAACCATACATTTATCCACATTAAACTGCAACTGCCATGCACCTGACCACTCACCTAACCTGTCCAGGTCACCCTGTAATCTCCTAACATCCTCCTCACATTTCACCCTGCCACCCAGCTTAGTATCATCAGCAAATTTGCTAATGTTATTACTAATACCATCTTCTATATCATTAATATATATTGTAAAAAGTTGCGGTCCCAGCACTAATCCCTGCGATACCCCACTGGTCACTGCCTGCCATTCCGAAATGGAGCCGTTTATCACTACTCTTTGTTTCCTGTCAGCCAACCAACTTTCAATCCAAGTTAGTACTTTTCCCCCAATACCATGCGCCCTAACTTTGCTCACTAACCTCCTGTGTGGGACTCACTTGAGTTGTGCCTCTAAATAACGTAAGCTCATGCACAGTGATAACTTTAAGCCACTTATTGAAAGCATCACAGAATGGTTGAAAGCCAAAAACAGCTTTCAATAGAACCACATAATGATATAGTACAGAACATGACCATTCTGTTCATCAAGCCTATACTGGTAATATGAAGGAGCCAACCAAATAATTGCACTTCCCTTCAATTTCCCTTTATCACAATAAATGTCTTCCTTTCCCTTATCCACTCCCATTAAAAGTTTCCATTAGCTAGCACCTACCCAATGGTATATTCCAAAGCAAAACAATGTGCTATGCGCTTTATTCACCCTACCACTTCACCTCTGGTTCTCAACTTTTAATCCGTGCCCTCTGGCTCTTGGCCATTCAACCTGCGGGAATCATTTCTCCTTATTTACTCCATCAAAGCAGTCATTGCATTCACTGCCCTCTCTAGCAAATCCCATCAGAGCCCTCCAAGGGGAAAGCCCAAATATTTCAAAGTAACTGAAGCTCCTTAACCCTATCACCCTTCTCACCAATCTCTTCAGTTTCCGCGCTAAGGGCTTTCCATCATTTTTAAATGGTGATTCCAAGAAGGCCATGTGATAGGAATGCCACCAGAAGGTAGCACAAGGAATGCACAAGTAGTGAAATGCAGCTTCCAACCTGAGGGATAGACCATTGTGCTCCTCCCAGTCCAAGTTCATCTCAGAGCTGCTATCTTTCTTGCCCACCATAGGGTGCTAACTGGCTGCTCTGCTCAATGGCCAGCACCACATTTACAGCCTTTTACCCTGTTCCAAGCACCCAGATTCTCAGTCGAAGGTCCCCCAACACATGTGCAAATTTGATTCAGCAGGCATGAAGAGCCAGGGACATTATTATTCATGGAATGTAGTAATAGCGATTGTGTTTACGCAGCTCCATTCTGGCTTAGCGGCATCAGGTGCTGGTAACTGATGACACCAGACCCATTTGCACATGCTCAGGCAGCCATCTTTGTGTTTGTCCCAATTACTCCCTGTCCACTCCAGAAATGTGCACCGTATTGCAGCTGAGGTCTAACCAGTGTTTTATAAGGGTGTTTCATCAAATAATTTAATCAGGATACATCTAACTTAAATGTCTATCTCCAACAGTAACAATATAGAAACAACAAATAAAAGCTTGTGACAACTATCCAAGCTCATTCAATATTAATACATTTCCTGACTGGTGGGAGATTAAAACAGTTAGCAAATAAGTCAGTATTCTCTGAAAACCAAACTTTGACCTGTGCATTTAGCTCTCCATTTTTCCTTGGCATTCCAGTTACAAGTATTTGTATTTTCTCCTGATTTCAAGATTTGTCTCAATCCTCGTTAGTTCTTACTTGTTAAAATTAAGCCATTTACTTTCATTGCTTAACTATGACAGAGGCTGTTGTCACTCCCTTTCTGCTGCACCTCAAAGTTTGTTGTTATGAACTCAGTTTAAAGAAGTTTAAGACTTGAACAGCGTTTCTGCACTTTGGCACACAAGCCTTACAGTTATTAGAAACTATTGTAAATTGAATTATTTCCCAACTTCAGGTGGTAAAGTCAATTAATATCAACCAGATCTCACACAATCTTTATCATGATGCACTCAGTTCCAGAAAGCGGAAGCAAAGGGATTCCAGTTGCTGCTTTGCATTTGATAACACCGTCCTAACCCACAATCAATACTATCTAAAAGGACTAGAGTGTCAGATACATGGGGACAGTATACCCTACAAGATCACCTCCAAAGCACACACCATCCTGACTTGGAACCATATCCCTATTCCTTCATTGTCATGGGATCAAAATGCTGCAAGATTTTTCCTAACAGCATTGTGGTGTACCTGGAGCAGATGGACTGCAGCAGTTCAGGAAGGCAGATGCCTGCTACTTACTCAACAACAGTTAGGATCTGCTTCTAAAACAGTGGCTTTCTGTTGCACTGGTTTTGGAATAAGGAGGAACACTGCTTGCAAAAAAATAATAATTTCCGACGAAAAGGTACTGAATTGTGATGAAACATGCTTTCAAAGTTTAAAAATCATCATTTATTTGCATAGAGGTATGCCGTTTAAAAGCTCCAATCTAAAGCATGCCGTGCCTATCAGCCTGTTTTCACTTCACTTCAACCTTCAATGAAATACTGCTCCATGACAGTAACAACATTCCTTCAATAGGTGTAACTAGAGGAGGCAATGGAAATGTTAAATCTCACTTTAACACCCTTAGCTAGAAAAGATTAAAAGAAACTAGCCAGAGATCCCCTACCTGGTCAACATAAAGTGCAAAGTATCACCTGAAAAATGTAATTTTAATTACGTTAGTTTTCTGGTTGCCTGGTATAATCAGTTTTTGCTTGTTCTTTGTGGTCAATTTATCAGCCAACAATCAGGATAGGCATTTCTGAGATAACCCACCATAACACTGCATAATTGAAGCTACCATGTCAGCAATTTTCCAGGTAAGTTACTCACTGCGTACAAGATGCCACCTATTATTAATCTTTGGAACTGCAACCTAGAATGGTCACATGGTTAGCTGGTCCCAAGCAAGAAAGACTAATTCTGATTTTGGCTGATAGAGAAAAACAAGTAAAACCTCTCCTGACTTTCCTTTTATCAATTTCAATGGAAGTGAAAGGTAGGAGGATGGATATGGTTCAATATCTCCCAGTTTTCACTATCACCCAAAGCCAAAATTCCAATCAGTAAGAAAAGTGCAATTTCCATAGTTAGTCATCAAAGATGTCATTCTGACCATGCACACAGTTTGCGACCAGGCATATGCAACAACATCCTAATAAAGAAATTACACAGTAAAGGAAAAATAAGTTATTCAACAAACCTGCTTTCCTGGCCCAAAGAAAGTCCTGCGCCTTGCTCCACCAGTCTGGTTAGATTACTAATTTCCTGTTTTAGAGAGCGAATGGTCTCCTTTCCTCGCTTTTCCTGTTCAAGAGCTGAATCAACCATTTTCCAAGCTTTCTCAATCTCCTATTTATTTTGGTAAAACATGGAACAGAATTAGCTCAGCCGTGCAGTTTTAGCAATGTTCCATCATTTTGGAAATGAGCAGAAGCATATTGGACTATATCAATATGATTACAATCGATATGCATTACTTGGGTAATTTTCACGAGTTAAACGTGTTTGCGAAAATTCCATCCATTTAACAGTTTTAGCCAAATCATAAATGTACACTTCAGAAAATCAAATTCCAGACAAAAAGTGGAATTAAGAAAGTGTTACAACTCTGATGGGAAGAGTGTACTGGAAATTAATCTCCACTGCTTCACTAGTGATCACAAATATTAACTATGATCAATTTAATCACTAGAATATCTGACTGTGAGCATTATGCCAGATCAAAGAAATTCACACCAGGTTTCAGCCGCAAACAAGTAAACAAATAGTTATTTATTGTAACAAAACTATCCTTTGACAAGTGGAATTTTAATCACTAATATGCAAATTAAGACTATAACTCCACCCTTTAAATTGAAAAACAGATACATTCATTCATAAATGGGATTGAAAGGACAGATAGTGTAATCAGTATTACAGGAATACCATGATGGAATAGATCAGCAAAAGAGGACAAAATCTGTGAATCAAGAGACCAAACCAAAAGGATAGAATGAACAAACTTTCTCATAGTTTGAGAAAGTAGCTGATCAATTAGACCTAGGTCTTTTGGTTAAATCTTTCCCCTTGCAGAGTCTTTGAGTATCATTTCCTTTCCACATTCAGAGGGAAGGAGAGAGATCTGGTTTGCGTTCAGGCTCCTGAAGATCTGAGTACTCCACTCACTTTTCTCAATTCTGTGACAAAAGTACCACGTAAAACCATTCCAAAAGCTGTTGCTGGAGAGTTTAATCTTTTTCAACCAAAGGCACTTGGTACCAGTTTCTCTCACAAAACTATCAAATTTACTTCTGAAAAAAAAATTTTGCTCTTATATAACAAATGTGTGAATATCACACAATTTAACTAATATTTCAAGTTATATGAAAAACTGTGTCTTTTTCTGCACACCACAGTCGAAACTTCCATTTTCAACTCTATATTTCAAAGAAAATATATGTTAACCCTGCAAAAGGTCAAGAAGGAAACATTGAAAACTATCACCTCCGATTAGAAGTTACTCATCATAGACCTTCCCTCATCTTTGAAAGATTCATGAATGTTTACCCCCTAGTCTTACAGGCAAGTGACTCATTTCTACTAGACATGGCATAAATGGTCTTAGGTGGTAGAAGACTGGACTAGGAAGTGCATTGAGTTTAGGAGTTGGGACCTCATTGCAGCTCTATAGGACATTGGTGAGGCCACTTTTAGAATATGGTGTTCAATACTGGTCTCTCTGCTACAAGAAAGATGGCAGGTTACAGTTTATGGGAAGGTGATAGCGTAGTGGTATTATCACTATACTGCTCACCTCAAGGCTCAGGTAATGTTCTGGGGACCAAAGTTCAAATCCCACCACTGACAATAGTGGAATTTGAATTCAATAAAAATCTGGAATTAAAAGTCTAATGATGAGTGTAAATCCATTGTTAATTGTTGAAAAACCTGGTTCACTAATGTCCTTTAGGGAAGGAATCTGACATTCATATCTGGTCTAGCCCATATGTAACTCCACATATGGAGGTGGGAAAGATTAAAAGGGACCTGAGAGGCAATTTTTTCATGCAGAGGGTGGTGCTTGTATGGAATGAGATACCAGAGGAAGTGGTGGAGGCTGATACAATTACAACATTTAAAAGACACTTGGGTGGGTACACAAAGAGAAAGGGTTTAGAGAGACATTGGCCAAATGCCAATATCAGTTTACAATATCTGACTGGCACAGTCAAGTTGAACCAAAGGGTCTGGTTCCATGCTGTATGACTCTAAGACTCTATGACTCTCCACAGCAGGTTTACTCTTCACAAAATCTAGAAATAAAAAGTTGTTATAGCCTTACACATGAGGGTATAAAAACCTAACTGATTAGAGAAGGAAGCCTGCTATCTTTGTTCAAACTGGCCTGCAAGTGACTCAAATCCCTCAATAACAACAGCCCTGTGAAGTGGTCAAGCTAGCAAGCCACTCATGCATTCAGGACATTTCACGATGAACAATAAATTCCACAGCTGCCAGCACCAACAACTTGAAGATGTAAAAAATTCCACCAGCCGACTCATTCTCGCAAACAACAAGGGAAATACAAAATGTATTACAGATGGCAGCCCACGCAAATGTGATAATAGGCTCCAACAGCAGAGATACTTGGAACAAAGTTGTCAGCTATCTATAACTGGTTTCGTCGAAATGACAGAATGCAGCAGAAAATTTATACATCTTGGAATACTCGAGTTCAATGAGGAATATTTCTCCCAGAAACATGTCTGTGGCACTAAATCTCCAAGATATCTGATTTAGGAGTATTATTTATGGCTCTTTTAAGATTTCCAAGAAGATCACAATTAGATTTTTTAAAATCGCTCTGCAGTCAAAGTCACTGAACACAAACATAAGATAACTAAGAAGCAAGCAACGTGCTAACCATGTCTTATAATCTAAATTCGGAGATGCCAGTGTTGGACTGGGGTGTACAAAGTTAAAAATCACACAACGCCAGGTTATAGTCCAACAGGTTTAATTGGAAGCACACTAGCTTTCAGAGCGACGCTCCTTCATCAGGTGATTGTGGAGGGCTCAATCGTAACACAGAATTTATAGCAAAAATTTGCAGTGTGATGTAATTGAAATTATACATTGAAGATCCGTAATCCATTCGCGTCGCTCTGAAAGCTAGTGTGCTTCCAATTAAACCTGTTGGACTATAACCTGGTGTTGTGTGATTTTTAATCTTATAATCTAGGTTGAGGTATCCTCCGCCCATCACCCTCACCTTAACCTCCTTCCACCTATCGTATTCCCAACGCCCCTCCCCCAAGTCCCTCCTCCCTACCTTTTATCTTAGCCTGCTTGGCACACCCTCCTCATTCCTGAAGAAGGGCTTATGCCCAAAACGTCAATTCTCCTGCTGCCTGACCTGCTGCGCTTTTCCAGCAACACATTTTTCAGCTGAGGTATCCTAGTCACCAGATACAATAAAATCAACAACGTAGTGAGCACAAGGTCAAAAAGCCAGCTGGTTACAGATTCCTCCTCTTTACCTCAACATGCTTAACTCCCCTGCAAATTATACGAGAAATGTTAATGCTGTCACTACAGGAGAGTGTGATTTTGAGGCACGACAAAGGAAGGACGATGCACACTTTAAGCTTCAGTTCTATATTTGTATTTTGTGATTTATCATATTGATACAGAATTCTCCAGTGACAGAAGACTAATTATTTTTCAATGTTGAGAATGTTCAGACACAATTAAAAGGAAAACAGAACATTGCAGCACATAGCTAAAGTTAGGCAGTATAAATGCGTTATCTCGAGACTTTGCAAGCACAACTAAGTCTATCCTTGGGAGCACTGTATATAATTTTAATCACAAAATACCAAAAACTAACTGCATGGGCGAGGTTAGATAAAATATTTTGAGGAAGGGTCAATGGACCTGAAATGTTAACTCTGATTTCTCTTCACTGGTGCTGCCAGACCTGCTGAGCTTTTCCAACAATTTCTGTTCCAACATCCACAGTTATTTTGGTTTTCATTTAGATAAAACATAAATGGTAGAAAGTTGCAAGGAGAAGTATTCCAAAGAGAGGCTTAAAATGTTTAACTCAAGAAAAGGGTAAATGCTGAAGGTATCTCTATGAGTTAACATAGCACATAGACAAATGGGCATGACTTTGTGGTAATTACTGAGATGTGGTTACATGGAAACCAGGTTTGGGAATTGAATATGCAAAGGTACTCAGTGTTTTGGAAGGATAGACAGAAAGGAGAAGGAGGTGGTAGAGTAAAGGAAGAGACCAGGGCTGCACTGAGAAATTGGAATATTGTGAGCAGTTTTGGGCCCTATATCTGAAGAAAGATGTGCTGGCATTGGAGGGGGTCCAGAGGAGCTTTATAAGAATGATCCTGAGGATGCAGGGCTTGTCATATGAGGAGTGGTTGAGGACTCTGGGTGTATACTCGACAGAGTTTAGAAAGTTGAGGGGGAATCTCATTGAAGCTTACAGAATACTGGTTAGAGTAGTCATGGAGAAAATGTCTCCACTGTAGGAGAGACTAGGACTCAAGTGCACAGCCTCAGAAGGGATGACCCTTTACAACTGAGAGAGAAAAAAATTCTTCAACCAGAGGGAGCTGGATCTGTGGAACTCATGTTACAGAAGGCTGTGAATGCTCAATCATTGAATGTATTTAAGACAGAGATAAATGGATTTTTCATTGGTAAGGGACCAAGAGTTTTGGGGAGAAGGCAGGAGAATGGGGTTCAGAAATATATCAGCTATCATCAAATGGCAGAGCAAACTCAATGGGTGGAACGGCCTAAATCTGCTTTTAGATTTTATTGTCTAAATGACATCGACAGTGGAGATCAACTCAAAGAATCAATCTGTGCAGAAATAAGAAATAGCAAGGGTAAGAAGTTCTTGGTGGGAGTAATCTATCAGACCCCAAACACCCAGAAACACAGTGGGGTACAGGATAAGCCAGGAAATACTGGGGGCTTGTAGAAAAGGTATAGCAATAATCATCAGTAATTTTAAAATGTATATGGTGTGATGATAGCATGGATTTAAGAGGTGTATTTTGTCCTGTTTTGTTTTGAAGAGAGGTTTTAAAACAGAGATGGAGAGCAGTGTCTTTAAATCCAATAAACAGCTTCTAAGGCCTTGGTTTCTTTTTAAGTTAGAACAAAAGAAGCAGTCTGAATAGATAGGATCAAGCTCACCCAGGACCAGGACTTTTAGTTTGAGTTTTCCAATAGCAGCTGCTGGGGTATTGAAGTTGGATGTGGAAACTGTTTGTCCTCTCTCTGTTACCGCTAAGAGCTGGGGGTTCTCATCCTGCTACTAGAATTTCATGTGAGACAATCTACTTTACTTAATTTGCATTTGTCAGGGAAGTCTTTATGGGATGTCACAATATTAGAACAGTTATTGTTTAGTAGTTACATAATCTATTATTTTGTTAAGTTTTCCAATAGAGCCAAATTATTTCACTTCATTCATTTATTTTATTTTAACTTTCGTGTATGAATAAAATGTGTTTTGCTCTGGTCTAGAACAATGGACTGCATTAATCAAAATGGCAGGGTAGCCTCGGGGGAATTCATTGAATATATTACAAATTGTTTCTTGGAGCAGTATGGTGGGAACCAACCAGAGAGCAGGTTATTTTGGATTTGGCATTGTGTAATGATGTGGGATTAATTAATAATTGCACTGAAAAAGATCATCTAGAGAAGAGTGATCACAGCATGCTAGAATCTCAAATTCAGTTTAAGGTGAGAAACTGGAATTAAACAAAGATAATGACATAGGCATGAGGACAGATCAGACCCTAGTGGAGTAGGTGGGAGACTGAAATGTTGGATAGTTGATGAACAGTGGCAGATGTGTAAAGAGCTACTTAATTGCTCCCAACTAGATTTATTCCAGAGGAAGAAATATTTCAAGGGTGGTGGGTTGAGCTGGTGGGTATGGAGGGAAATATCCATGGCTCAACAAAGAAGTTAAAGATAATGTAAAGACAAAAAACTAAGACATGCCACATTGCAGAGGCTGGAAGTTTGGGCAACCCCTAAAGATCAAAAAAGGGTACTAAGAAAAACATAAAAAGTGCAAAGATAAATTTTGAAAGAAAACTAGTACAAAATATAAAAACCATAGAGCAAAAGCTCCGACAAGTATATAAAAGAGAAGAGAGTAGTTAAAGTGAGTGTTGGTCCATTGGAGGATGAGATTGGGGAGTTAATGGGGGGACCACAGAAATGGCAGTCATTTGATCAATATTTTGCTTCAGTTTTCATGATGAAGAACATATTACTATCCTATTTATAACAAGTAATGTTGAGATTATAGGAAGTGAGGAACTTAGAACAGTTGTTATTACTAGGGGAAAGTACATTGGAATTGAAAGCAGCCATGTCCCTAGGGCCTAATGGCTGACATCCTCGGGTCTTAAAGGAAGTGGCAGGAGAGATACCGGATCCATTAGTTATAATAATGTGGAAAAAGTTCCAGTGGATTGGAAATGCTCATATAACACACTTATTTAAAAAAGAGAGGGAGGCAGAAAGTAGGAAACTACAGACCACTTAGTTTAAAATGTGCCATTGGGAAATTGTTATAATCATTATTAAGGAAGTAATGACAGGACATTTGGAATGTCAAACACAATCCATCAGAGTCAGTATGGTTTTATGAAGTATAAATCACATTTGAGTAATTTGCTAGAGTTCTTTGAAGACATTACAATGAAGATGTATATTGGGAATCCTGTACATATAGTATAACTGGACTTCCAAAAGACTTTTGATAAGGTGCTGCACAAAATACACAAGGTCAGATCACATCAGGTTAGGGGTAATTTATCAGTCTGGTTAGAGGATTGGCTAACCAATAGAAAGCAGAGAGTTGGGATAAATGTGTCTTTTTCTGGTTAGCAAGATGTTAACTAGTTGGGTGCCACAGGATTAAGTCCGCAGGCCCCAATTATTTACAGGGATGTGGGGACAGAAAGTAATACAGTCAAATTTGTAAATGACACTTAAATAGGTGGAAAAGTAAGTGCAATGAAGAAATAAGAAATTTACAAATGGATATGAATAGGTTTGGTGAATGGGCCAAAATTTGGCAGATGAAGTTTGACATGGGTTAGTGTGAGGTTATCCATTTTAGTCAAAGGAATAGAAAGGGAACTTATTAACTAAGTGAAGAGAAACCTCAGAGTGCTTCAGTGCAGAGGGATCTAGTGTTCACAGAAAATTAGTATGCAGGTACAAAAGGCAATGAGGAAGGCAAATAGAATTGTGGCATTTATTGTTAAAAGTACAGAATATAAAAGTAGGGAAGTGATACTAGAGCTGTGCAATGCATTAGTAAAACTGTACTCGGAGTATTACACACAATTTTGGTCCCCTTGCTTGGGGAGGGATAGTGTTGAATTGGAAGCAGTTCAGAGGAGGTTCACCAGATTGATTCCAGCGATCAGGGATTTGTCTAATGAAGACAGATTGAGCAGTTTAGGCCTATTCTATCTGGAATTTAGAAAAATGAGCAAAGGTAGTTGCTGGGACATTGAGTAAATTTAAGGTAGAGATAGACAGATTTTGTAATCAGTAATGTGTTGAAGGGCATTGGGGAGTGGGCGGGAAAGTGGTGTTGAGGCTGAGGTGAGATCAGCTATGAATATGTCAAATGGCACAGTAAACTCAAGTGTTTCAATTGCCTACTGCTGCTCCTGCTGCTTATGTTTTAAGGGTAATGAAAATCTCACTAAGGCCTATAAAATATTCAATGATGTACAGTAGGTGAATCCACAATATTACCTCAAGGTTTATAGGCCAGAGAACATATAAGGAAATTCATTAAAGTTTAATTTAAAGCATATTGTTGATGAAAAAAAATCCAAAGGGAAGTGAAAGTTTCACATAATCTAGTGGAGTTCAAAATGCGATTGGATGTTTGATGAATGGGTTGTAGCACTTGATGAATGAGCTTGATGCATCTCATAGTGCTTGTCTCCTCAACATTTTCTTATGTTTGTGAAAGAAAAATTGAATAAATTATGTTATATTTGCTGATGAAACAAAAATATTCACAGGAGAAAAGAAGTTATGTTGAAGGAATGTAAATCAAGTATATTAACCAAATGATCTAAGTTGAGAGAATGAGCCCATATCCTCCATGTGCAGAAATGCATTTATGAAGTAATGCTCAGTCACCAGAGAATAAAGATTCTGAAATATAAGAGGGATCTGAAGGACTTGGTGGATAAAGCATTAAGGATCATAAATGATACTGTATGGTCATAAGAAAACAAATAAAGCATTATGTTTTATTCCCTGCACTGACCAATATAAAACTAGGAATACTATGCTTAGTTTACACTTTTGTGTTTTTTAACTATGAGATCGGGTTTTAGCTCTCAAACACGGGGCAGGAGATGCTGAGACTCTGGAGAATGCTGACAAAAGGGTAAAGAGGATAATGTCCAGTTTTAAGTCTTCATAATGAAAACAGGCTCAATATGCTGGGACTATTTGCTATTGCCTTGGTGACACCCTCGTCCACTCCTCAATCACCCAACATTTCAACCCCCTTCCCATGCAATTGTAAGAATCACATTACCTGCTCTTTTATCTTTTCTTTCTTCACTGTCCAAGGCACCAAACAGTCATTCCAGGTTATGGATTGATTTACATATAATTGGACATTATATTCACTGGGAGAAAGTGAGGACTGCAGATGCTGGAGATCAGTCGAGAGTGTGGTGCTGAAAAAGCACAGCAGGTCAGGCAGCATCCAAGAAACGGGAGAATTGATGTTTTGGGCATAGGTCCTTCATCAGGAAATCAGGGCTTATGCCCGAAACGTTGATTCTCCTGCTCTTTGCATGTTTTTCCAGCACCACACTCACGACTATTATATCCACCGTTCACATGCAGTCTCCTCTACATTGGACAGACCAAATGCAGAAAGGGTGGAACGCCATTGCTCAGTCTCTAAGCATGATCCTGGGTTTCTCGTCACTTGCCATTTTAATCATGTGCTGTCATGCTCATGCTTCTGTCAGCAATCTCCTGCAATGTTACAATGAAGCCCAATGCAAGCTTGAGGAATAGAACCTCATTTTCTGATAAGTCACTCTGCAGCCTTCCAGATTCATTGTTGAGTTCAGCAATTTCAGACCATGAGGTCTGCTCCCCTTTTCTGATTCTGTTTTGTTCTTCCATGTACCGGTTTGACTCTCAATTTCTATGTCTTCGCAAGACGCTGACAAACAATAAGGGATCCCATTGTATATCAGTGATCACCATACTGTGTTATCACTCCCTCACCACATCCAACAAAACCCTATTTCTGTCTGCTTTATATCAAAAATCATATGACATCACATTATAGTCCAACAGGTTTATGTGAACATAATAGCTGTTGGACTATAACCGGGAGTCGTGTGATTTTTGACCTTGTCCAATCTAGTCCAACACTGGCACGTTCACATCAGTATGCTTTAAGTGGAGCTGGTCACCATTCTTGCATTCACACTCGGTCTGAATGGAAGTCATGACTTGGAGATAGGGGTGGCATGGTGGCACAGTGGTTAGCACTGCTGCCTCACAGCACCAGAGACTCAGGTTCAATTCCCACCTCAGACGACTGACTGTGTGGAGTTTGCACATTCTCCCCGTGTCTGTGCAGGTTTGCTCTGGTTTCCTCCCACAGTCCAAAAATGTGCAGGTTAGGTGAATTGGCCGTGCTAAATTGCCCGTAGTATTAAGTGAAGGGGTAAATGTAGGGGAATGGGTCTGGGTGGGTTGCGCTTTGGCGGGTCGGTGTGGACTTGTTGGGCCAAAGGGCCTATTTCCACACTGTAAGTAATCTAATCAAATGCTACTGTTGGACTGGGGTGTACAAAGTTAAAAATCACCCAACACCAGGTTATAGTCCAACAGATTTAACTGAAAGCAGTAGCTTTTGGAGCGCTGCTCCTTGGTCAACCACCTGCTGAAGGAGCAGTGCTCCGAAAGCTAGTGCTTCCAACTAAACCTGTTGGACTATAACTTGGTGTTGCGTGGTTTTTAAGTCTGAATGGACAAATGCTTCTTTCTTTCTACATTCCCTTTGCCTTTTGTTCCGTGACATCATTATTATTCAATCCCTCCTACCCTCTACCCTATATCAGACCTTCTCTCCCCTCCCACTTTAGATGGCATAAAACCCACTACATTTCAACCTGCCTTCAGTAGAGTATTTACATTCATGTCAAAACGTTAACTCTGTTTTTTCTTTGTCAGCAGATGCAACATGATGTAAGTAGTGGATTCCCACAAGGATCTCTGTTTGGACCTCAATTATTCACGCTATTCATTAACAATTAAATAATGGCATAGAAAGACATGCATCCAAATTTTCTGAGAACAGAAAGTTGGGCATTGTAGACAGTGTAGATGATAGCGTTAAATTACAGAGATATTGAAAGACTAAATGAATGGGAAAAACTGTGGCAAATGGAATTCAGTGTAAGCAAGTATGAGGTTACTCTTTATGAACCGAAAAAGATAGTTGAAGGAACTTTCCATATGGTACAAAGTGAAATACAAGGAATGTCTGTATGTATATCGAGATGTGCCTTTAAAAAGGATTTGTTCTGTTATGTTTCTTTTGAAAGCAAATGTAATAAACTTGGAGCTAAGTTCTCTGCTCTGAACCCAACAAGATTGCTAGCTTTGAATCAAAAAGGAGGAGGGTCAAACTCCCCCAGAACCAGGATCTTTTTGTTTAACTTTCAGTAGTCGCTGGGGTCTTGAAGCTGGATGTGGAAGCTATTATTCCTCTTTCTGTTATAGCTAAAAGCTTGGGTTCTCTTTCTGTTGTTGGAATTGCATGTGAGACAATCTATTTTACTGAATTTATAAGGTCAAAAATCACATGATACCAGGTTATAGTCCAACAAGTTTATTTGAAAACACCAGCTTTTGAAGCCTCACTCCTTCTTTAGGCATCAGCACCCAGTCCAACACTGGCAGCTCCACATCACTGAACTTATAGTCATAGAGCTGTACAGCACAGAAACAGACCCTTTGGTCCAACTTGTCCATGCCGACCAGATATCCCAAATTAATCCCAGTCCTGTTTGCCAACAATTGACCCATATCCCCCTAAACCCTTTCTATTCATACATCCATCCAGATGCCTTTTAAATGCTGTAATTGTACCAGCCTCCACCACTTCCTCTGGCAGCTCATTTTGTACATGCACCACCCTCCTCATGAAAATGTTGCCTCTCAGGTCCCTTTTGTATCTTTCCTCTCTCACCTTAAATCTCTGCCCTCTAGTTTTGGACTCTTCTACCCTGGAGAAAAGACCTTGACCATTCATCCTATCCATGCCTGTTATGATTTATAAACTTCTGTAAGGTCACCTCTCAGTCTCCAATGCTCCGGGAAAATAGCCCCATCTTATTCAGCCTCGCCCCGTAGCTCAAACCCTCCAATCCTGGTGACATCCTTGTAATGCTTTTCTGAACCCTTTCAAATTTCACAACATTGTTTCCTAAGCTGGGAGACCAGAACTGAACGCAGTATTTCAAAAATGGTTTAACCAATGTCCTGTACAGCCACATGACCACCCAACTCCTATACTCAATGCTCTGACCAATAAAGATAAGTGTACTAAATGCTTTCTTCACTATTCTATCTACCTGCGCATCCACTTTCAAGGAACTATGAACCTGCACTCCAAGTCTCTTTATTCCTTGCCAAAGATTTGTTTATGGAATGTTACTATATTGGATCAGTTGCTGTTTAGTAATTAAATAATCTATTAGTCTGTTAAGTTTTCCAATAGAGTTAAGTTATTCTAATTCTTCTTTCTTTTGTTGAATTTTAACTACGGTGTAAAAATAAAATGTGTTTTGCTCCAAGCCCGTTAGTCTGACTAATTCAATTGCACTTGGAACACAATTCCCTACACTTCTTTTTAAAAATAATAAAAAGTTAGAGTCTGGGCTATCTTCTGAATCTATTTTGAAGGGGTTTTAGATTGGTTGGTAAAATTTCCAAAGAGACTTGGGAATTCAGGTGCATAGATCTTTAAAATGTCATGAACAGTTCCAGAAAATAATCAAGAAAGCTAATGGAGTGTTGGTCTTTATATCAAGAGGGTAGTAGTCCAAAGATGCAGAAGTTATGGTGCAGTTACACAAAACTCTGGTTAGACCCCACTTGAAATATGTGAGCAAATTTGAGCACCACACCTTAGAAAATACATATTGTCAGTGGAGAGAGTACAATGTTGGTTTACAACAATGACACTTGGCACAGTCGTTAGCACTACAGCCTCACAGCACCAGGGCCCCAGGTTCAATTCCAGCTTTGGGTGACTGTCTGTGTGGAGTTTGCACATTCTCCCTGTGTCTGCGTGGGTGTGCTCCAGTTTCCTCCCACAGTCCAAAGGTGTGCAGGTCAGGTGAATTGACCATGCAAAATTGCCCATAGCGTTAGATGCATTAGTTAGAGGGAAATGGGTCTGGGTGGGTTACTCTTTGAAGGGTCAGTGTGGACTTGTTGGGCCGAAGGGCCTGTTTCCACACTGTAGGGAATCTAATCCAGTCAAATTAGGCCTATTTTCTCTAGAATTTAGAAGGTTGAGGGGTGATCTGACCAAAGTCTTTAATATATTAACAGGAAAAGACAGGATAGATAAAGATAAACTACTTCCACTAGTTGGGGATTTTAGAACTGGGGGGCATGGTCTGAGAATTAGGGTCAAACCATTCAGAAGAGATGTTAGGAAGCACTTCTACACAGAAAGGGTGGTGAAGGTTTGGAACTCTCGTCCATAAATGGCAGTGGATACTGGATCAGTTGCTAATCTTAAATCTGAGATAGATAAACTATTGTTAAGCAAAAATAATTAAGGATTATGGGCTTAAGACAGGTATTTGGAATGAGGCCACAGATCAGCCATGATCTCTCTGAATGGTGGAACAGGCTCAAGGGGCTGAATGGCCTACTACTGTTCCTATGTTCCTATGATACTGCCAAACCTGCTGAGTTTCTCCACTACTTTGTGTTTTTATTTCAAAACAAATGTGATTTCATTCATGTGATGAAAGATATCAGATATTTTTATATCACTTTAGAGTTTCAAATACTGGAACATGGGGATGGTTACTTTTGTGAAGGATTAAAAAGAAAGGTCAGACAATCCTTCCAATATGTGTCAGATGGGAAGTATCCTGTGGATTGTTAATGGAAAATTGTTTTTACTCTGATGGTTAATGACAGATGGAAAAGAATATTTATGGCCATTAGATCGTTGTTGGTTCAGGATACTTAAGGATTGATTTTAATTCAGAAAAATCAGAGATTGAATGCTTTTAGGAAGTCTAGAGGAAACCTGACTTGGGCCAAAAGCAAATATAATTTCTCTCCTAGAAAGGCAAAGGGAGGACAGGACAGCTCAGGGAAAGGACTGTTAACTCAGTGTATAAGTTTAGTTTGTGATATTTCAAAACCAGGTTTACTTGGTTACAAATCTACATCTAATTAAATGCTCAGAAAGTCTAAGCATTCTCCTTTTTGAATATTCATGTATGAGCAGGTCACAGTTTGCAATAAAGTAACTGGTGGGAATTAGTCAAGTCAGATTTACAGGTTTGGTACAAAGTGGCAGTTTCATTGGAGTTTAATGTCTATAACAATAGTGTTGTAAAACAGGATGAAGCTATGAATCAGAGAAACCCTAGTGTGGAAACAGGCCATTTGGCCCAACAAGTCCACACTCGCCCTCCGAAGAGTATTTCACCCAGACCCATTCCCCTACCCTATTACTCTACATTTCCCCTAACTAACACACCTAAGCTACACATGGCTGCTTACTATGGCAATTTAGCTTGACCAATTCACTAAACCTGCACATCTTTGGACTGTGGGAGGAAACCGGAGCATGCGGAGAAAACCCATGCAGACACGGGGAGAATACGCAAACCCCACACAGACAGTCGCCCCGAGGCTGGAATCAAACCCATATCCCTCGAGCTGTGAGGCAGCAGTGCTCATCACTGAGCAACCATGTCACACACATTTGAAGATTTTTCTGTGTTCTAGATCTTCATAACTTATACTTTATTTGTTTTTATCTTTTGTGCAATAAATTTCTGTTCTGTTGTTAAAGAAACCCTGCAACCTCACATGACTTGTTTCACTAACTGATCACACATTAACTAAAACAAACAAAAAAGTTAGGTTTCAATCTGGCATCTGATTTGTCCAGTATTACCATCAGAGTGCTGGAAAAGCACTGATTCCTGATGAAGGGCTTTTGCCCGAAACGTCGATTTTCCTGCTCCTCGGATGCTGCCTGACCTGCTGTGCTTTTCCAGCACCACTCTAATCTAAACTCTGGTTTCCAGCATCTGCAGTCCTCACTTTTTCCCAGTATTACCATCAATTGGGATCATAACATTTATATCAATAAACATGGTTAAAGATGATAAAATAATGGAGCAAATAGATCCCACTCTGGTGGGTAAATTTTCTGAGCAGTAAGTAATATGTGACCCAACAGTAATGAGTATGAAATACAGAGTAATTTTGTTAGATGTGAGGAAGCATTGATTTTGTGAGAGTGTCATTAAGCTGGGAAAGCTACTAAAATGTGTGAGAGCATGTGCAATGTGTGTGGGTTTCTGAAATCATTTAAAGACAGCTGAACAAGTTCCTACTAGTAGAGAACACATAGAACAAAAAAATGATTTGATGATTCGATTTATTATTGTCACAGATACAGTGAAAAGTACTGTTTTGCTAACCAGACAATCGTATCTTACATGAGTACATCAGGGTAATAGAACAGAATGCAGATTACAGTGTCACAGCTACAGAAAAATGCAGAGAAAGATACCAACAGTGCTGGTTCAATTCCTGCACTGATTGAGGTCATCATGATAGACTCTCCTTCTCAGCCTCTCCCTGCACCTAATGAGAGAGCAGCCTTCAGGTCTGGTAGGATGATAACAACTTTAGTGTGCATGAGGTGGAATCAGCAGGAATAATGATGATAAACATTTATTCTAAATTCCAGATGCTTTGAATATTCTATTACCCCACTGAAGCATCATCTTTGAAATATAATGTAACCGAGCTTGTTTGAGAACCTGTCAATCTATATCCAAATTTTGAAATTTAGGGATGTATTTACAGAGAAATGCTGGAGACTAAGCTCTGCATTTCACAAGCAAATCAGTGCAGACCAAACAAATAGATGTCACAAACCTCACCTGCTTTAGGGAATCTATAGTTGACTGGTCATCTTGCGACAGCTTCAGTGCAGTTGTCACCTTTGTTGAATTTGCCACAATCTCGGCATTGAGGTCCTTACATTTTGCCATTAGGCGCTTCTCATTTTCATGGGATTTTCTGAGGGCGCGGTGCAGCTTTTCATACTCAATGCGGAATTTGTCAAGTCCCTTTTCTCCCATAAGTTCAGAAAGGACTTCTTGGAAGTCCTGTTCAAGTGCCTCAAAGGCATGGTCCTCCATGATTCCTTTATCTGATTTATCCTATAAAAAATAATGAGGAGAGAAGGGGGGGTAATAAATTAATCACTGATACACAAATGTCTTAAAAAGAGTCAAGAAATTATCTGCGATTTTAATCCCTTCTCCAGTCAGCAGCAAATCTAGGCATCTCTTGGAATGTATTTATATTCTTTGTTTCAAAGTTTTCCTTCGGAGATTGCTCGTGAACTGAATACTCATGGGTGAAAGGTTCCATTGTACAAAGTATGGATAACCTCTAGACCAACATATAAATATTAAGGTCATTAAAAATATTGCTTTGTTTTACTTTTGTTCACAGGTAAACACATTTTCAAATATATGTCTATCCCTTTTCCTAGCACTTGTAAATGAAAGACTGATAGCATGGAGTGTCCTCAGATTGCCATTTACGCAAACAACAAATTACATTGATATATATCATTAGAGTCATAGAGATGTACAGCATGGAAACAGACCCTTCAGTCCAACTCGTCCATGCCGACCAGATATCCCAACCCAATCTAGTCCCACCTGCCAGCAGATAGCCCATATCCCCCCAAACCCTTCCTATTCATATACCCATCCAAATGCCTCTTAAATGTTGCAATTGTACCAGCCTCCACCACTTCCTCTAGCAGCTCATTCCATACACGTACCACCCTCTGCATGAAAGAGTTGCCCCTTAGGTCTCTTTTACATCTTGCCCCTCTCACCCTAAACTAATGCCCTTTAGTTCTGGACCTCCCCACCCCAGGGAAAAGACTTTGTCTACTTATCCTATCCATCCCCCTCATGATTTTATAAACCTCTATATAGGTCACCCCTCAGCCTCCGATGCTCCAGGGAAAGCAGCCCCAGCCTATTCAATCTCTCCCTACAGTTCAAATCCTCCAACCCTGAAAACATCTTTGTAAATCTTTTCTGAATGCTTTCAAGTTTCACAACATCCTTCCATAGGAAGCAAGACCAGAATTGCACGCAATATTAAAAGTGGCCTAACCAATGTCCTGTTCAGCCACAACTTGTAAAATGTCACAAAGCACACTTAGAAGCATTATTGTGTCATCTACAGCCATAGATGAGGTTCCAGAGGACTGGAAGGTGGCTGATGTTGTGCCTTTATTAAAGAAAGACTGCAAGGAAAAGCCTGGGAACTCTCGACCAGTGAGTCCGACGTCAGTCATGGGTAAGCTGTTAGAGGGGATTCTGAGAGATAGAATTTACAGGCATTTGGAGAAGCACCAACTGATTTGGATAGTTAGCATGGTTTCATGCGTGGGAAATCATGTCTAACAAACTTGATTGAGTTTTTTGATGTAACCAAGAAGAATGATGAGGGCAAAGTGGTAGATGTTGTCTACATGAACTTTAGTAAAGTCTTTGACAAAGTTCTACATGGTAGTCTAGTTAGTAAAATTAGATTACGTGGGATTCAGAGAGAGCTTGCCAACTGCATACAAAATTTGCTTGATTGTAGGAGACAGAAGGCGAGTAGAGGGTTGTTTTTTGAGATGGGGGACTGTGATCAGGGTGTTCTGCAGGGATCTGTGCTAGGTCCATCATTACTTGTCATTTATTTAATGATTTGGATGGGAATATAAGAAACGTGGTTAGTCAGTTTGTGGTTGACACTAAAATTGGTGGCATAGTGGACAATGAAGAAGGTTGTCTAAGATTATGAAGGAATCTTGATCAATTGGGCCAATGAGCCATGAAGTGGCAGGTGGACTTTAATCTGGATAAATGCAAGGTGTTGCATTTTGTTGAGATGAACAAGGATAGGTCTTACACAGTTAATGGTAGGGCCCTGGGGAGTGTTATCAAACAGAGGGATCGAGGGTTCAGATATATATTTCTTTTAAAGTTGTGGTAAAGAAGACATTTGCCACACTTAGCTTCATTGCTCAGACCACTGTGTTTAGAAGTACTGTCTATAATTCTCGTTGCCCCACTACAGGAAGGATGTTGTTAAATTGGAAAGGATGCTGAAAATATTTACAAGGATGTTAGCAGGACTGGAGGGTTTGAGTTGGAAGGAGAGGCTAGATAGGTTGGAACTTTTTTCATTGGAGTTTAGGAGGTGACCTTACAGAGTTTTATAAAATCACAAGGGACATAGATAAGGCAAATACCAAAGGTTTGTTTCCTGGGGTAGGGAAATTCAAACCTAGAGGGCATAATTTTAAGGTGAGAGGCAAAAGATTTAAAAGGGAACTGGGGAGTAACTTTTTCACATAGAGGGTGGCTGGTTTGTGGAAAGAAATGCCAGAGGAAGTGGTAGATGCGGGTATAACTACAACATTTAAAAGACATTTGGACAGGTACATGAATAAGAAAGGTTTAGAGGGCTATTGGTAAAACTCAGGTAAATGGAACTAGTTTAGTTTGGGAGTCGTGGTAGGCATGGACGAGTTCGACCAAAGGATCTGTTTCCATGCTGTATGACTCTATAAATACAATTTGACATAAACATACTAAAAGGGATCTTAGTTGTAAAAACAGAAAATGCTGGAAATATCGGGCAGCACTTGCAGGGAAAGACAGTATGATGGTGAAATCTTTTGGGGGCCTGATTGGCGTGGGTTATGGGAAGACTGGGGACAGAATCAGACAAGAAGTCCAACATGGTCCATCTCAACATCAGGAGCATCTCATTGCATTTTTATGTATTTGCTGAGCAGTGAGGCATGTTTCACATGAGACGGCAGCGAGTTGCCAGTTTAAAGAATCACTGCTTGTTAAACACCTTATTAATGGCACAACCCATCTCATTAATAGTCAGCTTTGCATCTTACCAAATGTGCCAAACAAGCTAAATGTCAAGAATGTCAGAGTGGGTATGTGACGAGTTCAGCTCACCATTCCCTCCACAGGTGGTCCACAAGCATCAACATCTCAGGGCACAGGGCACATGTAACCTGTGTCCATCGACATAGGAATGTGAAATATGCCAGCCCCGAAGAACCCTCATGACACATCTCTGATCCACTTACAGTACACTTCTGCACTTCAATGTTGCACCTTGGGCTACACCAATAACTACCATTGCAGTCACGGTACCTTGGCTCAGGGACATGCAGCTAGCTCATGGACTGGACCAGGTTGCATCTCTGGACTCAGGAGAGCTGGGCTTCAGCAGCACTTACAAGAAAAAAGCAGAGTTAACATTTTGAGTCCAGTGACTCTTCACCATGAGTTCAGAAGGGTCACTGGCCTTGAAACATTAACTCTGCTTTCTCCTCACAGTTGCTGCCAGACATGCTGAGTTTCTTCAGCAATTTCTGTTTTTGTTTCAGGTCTCCATTATCTGCAATTCTTTGTTTTATCTCTGAGCTCTATGTTTACTTTCCTAGTGCTCACTCACTACATGAGCTCACAGCATTCCTGCCTTGCTTTACCCTGTCAGCCAGAGATACCAGACTCCTATTACTTCTGTCACGCTTTGCTATGCAGCACAGACATAAAGCCAGGAAGCTTGTCATGGTTGTCAGTCAAGGCAGATAGAACTTGTTCAGCAGGACAGTAAAAGAAGAAAAACAAGAATCCGTACAGTATGGAAACAGGCCCTTTGGCCCAACAAGTCCACACCAACCCTCCAAAAAGTAACCCACACAGACCCATTCCCCTCCCCTATTACTCTACATTTACCCCTGACCTACACATCCATGAAAACTATGGGCAACTTAGCATGGCCAATTCACCTAATCTGCACATCATTGGACTGTGGAAGGAAACCGGAGCACCCGGAAGAAACCCACGCAGACACGGGGAGAATGTGCAAACTCCAGTTGCCAGAGGCTGAAATTGAACCCGGGTCCCTGGCGCTGTGAGGCAGCAGTGCTAACCACTGAGTCACCGTGCTCAAGGGTAAGTCAAGGGCAGTATCCTACACCAGGTTAGGGACTTGGACACGGTCAGTCAGGCATTCAGGACATTCAGAATCAGGATGTTCTCCACATAAGGGATGAAGAACTGAATGTCAGACAGACAGCTACCCTTCTGCGTCTTCTGCCCTATTGGGCTGTTTTCTTTCTGGAATGAGAGAAAGACAGGTATTAAAGGAGATGAAAGTGGTGGCAAAGATTTTTGGTTTTGGTGCAGATCAAATCCTGAACTAGTGACAGCAAATAGGGCAAACAGGGTTAGAGATGCCAGGTGTTGGAATGGCTGACAGTGAGTGAAGGAAGATTTTGCAATCAGTAGTGAGAGTGCTACAGCATGAGTCTTGCTGGGAGGTGGGAGGTGGGTGCAGTAGCAGAGACAGAGTGAGTGTGAGGTATCAGAGGGAAGATGACAATATTTATGCTGATGGTGTGGCAAGGGTCATTGACCTTCTTCGCACAGTGTTGTGCTTTCCTCCAGATGGCTGAAACTGCACTGACATGAGTGGCATTCTCAGACCAAGCTAATATGGCCTGGTGTTAGAGTCTCCACTTATGGTCCTGAGGAATAAGAATGTCCTGGGTTTGCACCACCCCATCCCTGATTGTAAAGCAGGGCACTAATTTCCCTCTGTCTGCCATGTACAGGACAAATGCCAGGAACTGTGCATGCCAGCTCCAGATTGACAGTGCTCATCTGAGTGCACAATGACACGGGCATAAGGATGCTAGTCTTTTCTGAGTGGGTTAAAGAGGGTGTTCCAGGAGCAGCATATGGCAAGACAGGGACAGAATCAGACAGGAGGGATGCAATGAGAGTGAAATAGGTCATTAATGAGGTGTGTTTGGAAAGACACAGCAAGAAATCTGGTGGGAGTCCCTCTAAAATATCCAACATAACTCGCCCTTAACCAAAATAAAGTAAGATGCAGCCC
>NC_057731.1:53644944-53646162 GCF_004010195.1 Chiloscyllium plagiosum | reverse complement strand
TGGGTGAGTGTCCAATTCATTACTGTAGCAATAAATACTTTCAGCGCAATGTAATGAAGTTTGACAGGGTGAGGGTCCCATTCATTACTGCAATAATAACTGCTTTCAGCAAAACTTGGTGATGTTTGACAGGGTGAGGGTCCCATTCATTATTCCAGTAATAAATACTTGCAGCAGAACGTGATGAAGTTTGGCAGTGTGAGGGAACCATTCATTACTGCAGTAATAAATACTTACACCACAACTTGATGAAATATGACAGCGTAAGGGTCCCATTCATTACTGCAGTAATAAATACTTACAGCACAACTTGGTGAAGTGTGACAGGGTGATTGTCCCATTCATTATTGCAGTAATAAATACTTACAGCACAACTTGGTGATGTTTGCAAGGGTGTAGGTCCCATTCATTCCTGCAGTAATATTTACTTTCGGCAAAACTTGGTGATGTTTGACAGGGTGAGTGTCCCAATCATGATTGCAGTAATAAATACTTACATCACAACTTGTGATGTTTGACAGGGTGAGGGACCCATTGATCACTGCAGTAATAAATACTTACCCCACTACTTGGTGAAAAGTTTGACTGGGTGAGTGTTCAATTCATTACTGCAGTAATAAATACTTTCAGCGCAATGTAATGAAGTTTGACAGGGTGAGGGTCCCATTCATTACTGCAAAAATAAATACTTTCAGCACAACTTAGTGAAGTTTCACAGGGTGAGGGTTCCATTCATTACTGCAGTAATAAATACTTTCAGCACAACTTAGTGAAGTTTCACAGGGTGAGGGTCCCATTCATTTCTGAAGTAATAAATACTTTCTGCACAACTTGGTGAAGTTTGACAGGGTGAGTGTCCCATTCATTATTGCAGTAATAAATACTTACAGCACAACTTGGTGAAGTGTGACAAGGTGATTGTCCCATTCATTACTGCAGTAATAAATACTTACACCACAACTTGATGAAATATGACAGCGTAAGGGTCCCATTCATTACTGCAGTAATAAATACTTACACCACAACTTGATGAAATATGACAGCGTAAGGGTCCCATTCATTACTGCAGTAATAAATACTTACACCACAACTTGATGAAATATGACAGCGTAAGGGTCCCATTCATTACTGCAGTAATAAATACTTACACCACAACTTGATGAAATATGACAGCGTAAGGGTCCCATTCATTACTGCAGTAATAAATACTTACACCAC
>NC_057731.1:53585064-53643876 GCF_004010195.1 Chiloscyllium plagiosum | reverse complement strand
CAGGGTGAGGATCCAATTCATTACTGCAATAATGAATACTTACAGCACAACTTGGTGAAACGTTTGACAGGCTGAATGTTCCATTCATTGCTGCAGTAATAAATACTTACACCACAACTTGGTGATGTTTGACTGGGTGGGGGTCCCATTCATTACTACAGTAATAAATACTTGTGCCACAGCTTGGTGATGTTTGACAGGGTGAGTGTGCCATTCATTACTGCAACAGTAAATACTTACACCACAACTTGGTGAAAAGTCTGACAGGGTGAGGGTCGCATTCATTACTGCAGTAATAAATTCTAACAGCACAACTTGATGAAGTGTGACAGGTTGAGGGTCCAATTCATTACTGCAATAATAAATACTTTCAGCACAACTTGGTGAAGTTTCACAGGGTGTAGGTTCCATACATTACTGCAGTCATAAATACCTACACCACAACTTGGTGAAGTTTGACAGCATGAGTGTCCCATTCCTTACTGCAGTAATAAATACTTACACCACAGCTTGGTTAGGTTTGACAGGGTGGGGCTCCCATTGATTACTGCAGTAAAAAATACTTACAGAACAACTTGGTGAAATTTGACAGGGTGGGGTTCCCTTTCATTACTGCAGTAATAAATACTTACAGCGCAACGTGGTGAAGTGTGACAGGATGAGGGTCCAATTCATTATTGCAATCATGAATACTTGCAGCATAACTTGGTGAAGTGTGACAGGGTGAGGGGCCCATTCATTACTGCAGTAATAAATACTTACAGCACAACTTAATGAAGTATGACAGGGTGAGGATCCAATTCATTACTGCAATAATGAATACTTTCAGCACAACTTGGTGAAATGTGACAGGGTGAGGGATCCATTCATTACTGCAATAAAAAATACTTTCAGCACAACTTGGTGAAGTTTGACAGGGTGAGGGTCCGATTCATTACTGCAATAAAAATACTTTCAGCACAACTTGGTGATGTTTGACAGGGTGATTGTCCCATTCATTACTGCAGTAATAAATACTTACACCACAACTTGATGAAGTGTGACAGGGTGAATGTCCCATTCATTACTGCAAAAATAAATACTTACAGCACAACTTGATGAAGTGTGACAGGGTGAGGGTCGCATTCATTACTGCAATAATGAATACTAACAGCATAACTTGGTGAAAAGTTTGACAGGGTGAGGGTCGCATTCATTACTGCAGTAATAAATACTTACAGCACAACTTGATGAAGTGTGACAGGGTGAGGGTCCAATTC
Source organism: Chiloscyllium plagiosum (assembly GCF_004010195.1). Classification (NCBI taxonomy): domain Eukaryota; kingdom Metazoa; phylum Chordata; class Chondrichthyes; order Orectolobiformes; family Hemiscylliidae; genus Chiloscyllium; species Chiloscyllium plagiosum. Next base: position 53,642,617 of record NC_057731.1, on the reverse strand, counting down.
ATTACTGCAATCATGAATACTTGCAGCACAACTTGGTGAAGTTTGACAGGATGAGGGATCCATTCAGTACTGCATTAAAAAATACTTTCAGCACAACTTGGTGAAGTTTGACAGGGTGTAGGTCCCGTATATTACTGCAGTAATAAATACTTAGACCACAGCTTGGTGATGTTTGACGGAGTGAGGGTCCCATTCATTACTGCAATAGTAAATACTTACACCACAACTTTGTGAAGTTTGACAGGCTAAAGGTCCCATTCATTGCTGCAGTAATAAATACTTACAGCACAACTTGGTGAAGTGTGACAGGGTGAGGGTCCCTTTCATTACTGCAATAATGAATACTTTCAGCGCAATTTAATGAAGTTTGACTGGGTGAGGGTCCCATTAATTACTGCAGTAATAAATACTTACACCACAACTTGGTGAAACGTTTGACAGAGTGAGGGTCCCATTCATTACTGTAGTAATAACTACTTTCAGCAAAACTTGGTGATGTTTGACAGGGTGAGGGTCCCATTCATTACTGCACTAATAAATGCTTACACCACAACTTGGTGAAACGTTTGACAGAGTGAGGGTCCCATTCATTACTGTAGTAATAAATACTTTCAGCATGACTTGGTGAAACGTTTGACAGGGTGAGAGTCCCATTCATTACTGCAGTAATAAATACTTACACCACAACTTGGTGATGGTTGAAAGGGTGAGTGTCCCATTCATTATTGCAGTAATAAATATTTTCAGCACAACTTGGTGAAGTTTGATAGGGTGAGGATCCCTTTCATTACATCAGTAATAAATACTTTCAGCACAACTTCATGGAATTATACAGACTCTACAGTGTGGAAACAGGCCATTTGGCCCAAGAATTCCACACTGTAGAGTAACCCATCCAGCCCATTCCCCTACTCTATTACTCTACATTTCACCTGACTAATGCACCTTGGTGATGTTTAAAAGGGTGAAGGTCTCATTCATTATGCAGACTCAGTGGCACCTAATTCAGTAGGAAGCCAGAGGCACAGCATGGCAAGGTAAGCACTTGACTGTTGAAGGTTTAAAAACATGTTTTGGGATGTCCAAATATGGAAAGTAGTCACCTCATTGGATCTTCCTGCTCCCACCTGATGCTAGTTTTGGATACAGGCGACAGAATCTTCAAGAAGAGTGCAACAAGGGGGATTAAAGGGACAACCTGGAGCCCTAGCTTACTCTGCATTTGCACCTTCTTCAACGACATCTCCAGAGAGCATCTTCAACTGGCAGCTGAGCCACACAGTATCTCCACCTCCTCGTAGCGAGTATTATTAAACTGTCCAGATTCAGAAAATCATCTCAGTGAGACAACCCCAAGCGCAGAACCAACCCTCGATGAGAGGGGAAACCCAAATCCATGACTGCAGATCCTGAAACATCGCCAACCCTCAAAGACTGAGGAACAGGCTGGCCCAGCCTTATTGAGTAGGTATCTCAGTCCTTTCAGACAAGCAGTTCAAATATAGCAGTAGGGAATTGTGGATAGGCAATAGCAAATCTTTGGAACTGCATGTCAGAAATAGATAGCGATTCATAGAGTTTGGTAGAGTTTAATTAAAGTGCAATAGTAGGGTTTAATTATTATTGTTTCTCTGTGATAAGCTGTTCAATAAACCTTTGTCAGACATTCCCCTGACTCTTGTCCTCTTTGTCTATCTCACCACATAAAGCGCCGGAGTTCAAAACTGGTCAAGGTTAATCAGTGTACATTTATTCATTCTCTTACGTCCCAACAGGAGAAGATCCCATTCAGGATTAAAGTAATAAATACATTAAGCACAAATTAGAAAATAATATCAAAACTAAATAAATCTGCCCATCCATCTGCCCTTAAAAGCATACGAGTTAAGAGCAATAGGAGGCCATTCAGTCCCTTGAGCCAGTTCCACCATTTAATACCATCATGGCTGATCTCACCTTGGCCCCAACACCACTTTCTTGCCCACTTCCAATTTCCCTTCAACCCATTACTAATTAAAAATCTGACTATCTCTTTCTTAAGTTTTACTCAATGTCCCAGCATCCACCACACTCTGGGGGGAGTGAATTCTACTGATTCATGATGCTTTGAGAGAAGTAATTCCTCCTCTTCTGTTTTAAATCTGCCACCCCTTCTTCTAAAACTATAGCCTCTCATTCTAGATTGCCTCACATGAGGAAACATCCTCTCTGCATCTACTTTGTCAATCCCCTTTAGCATCTTATATACCTCAATTAGATCCCCTCTCTCTTCTAAACTCCAGAGAGCATTGAGAGAAAGTGAGGACTGCAGATGCTGGAGATCAGAGCTGAAAATGTGTTGCTGGAAAAGCGCAGCAGGTCAGGCAGCATCCAAGGAACAGGAGAATCGACGTTTCGGGCATGAGCCCTTCATCAGGAATCAGATTCCTGAAGAAGGGCTCATGCCCGAAACGTTGATTCTCCTGTTCCTTGGATGCTGCCTGACCTGCTGCGCTTTTCCAGCAACACATTTTCAGCTCCAGAGAGCATTGGCCTAAACTACTCAATCTCTTTCCATAAGACAAACCCCTCATCTTGGCATCAATCTAGTGAACCTCCTCTGAACAGCCTCCGATCCAATTACATCCTTCTTTAAGTGAATGGAACAAATGTGTACACAATATTGCAGTGAAGATTTACTTTGTACAACAACAATGCTTTATATTCCAATGCTTTAGCAATAAATGCCAACAATCAATTTGCCTCTTTAGTACTATCTGCAATCTTTCCATTTTTTATTATAAAACAATGGCTGTCAATTCTCATTGAACTTCACATGACTGACCATCTGAACACCAGAATTCCCAACAATGCTAATTGTCACCTTCACATATACTGCCCCTTCAGGGAAGAGTTGGAGAGTAACAGGCTGTTAACCAATCTGTTTGAATTCCTTCCTAGAGGAATTCCTGGTGTAAGGACTTTTTTTTCACATTATGTGTTGGCTTGGCCACCATTTATTATCCATCCCCATAACAGTCCTGGAACTGAATGTCTTGCTAGGCTATTTAAGGGGTAATTAAGAATCAATCGTATTGCTGTGGGTATGAAGTCACCTTTCAGCCAGTCTAGGTAAGGATGGCAGCATTAAAAACCAAAGCAGGAGTGACCATTCAGCCTTTTGAGCCTGCTCCACCATTCAATATTATTACGGCTGACCATCCAACTCAGTCCCCTGTTCTTGTTCCCTCCCCATTGTCTTTGTTCCCTTTAGCCTGAAGAACCATATCTCACTCCCATTTCCTTCCCTAAAAGGCATCAGTGAAGCAGAGATGTGGTTTTACAACAATTCACCGTGGTAATAAGGTCACCATTATGCTAGCTTTTAGTTCCATTTTTAAAAAAATTCACAATTCTGCAATATTGGGGTTCAAACATTAGAATATTAATGCCTGGGTTTTGGCCAGTAACATTATCGCTACACCACCATCAGATGCTTTTGTAGTTCAGAGGCTAGGGCGTTACCACTAAGAATTCCATAAAATTTAATCTTTGTAAACACTACTCCCATGGGCCAAGTCCCAGAGTGGGATTTTTAGAACAGCAGCTGCTTCTGACCAGTCCACAAGGCAAAACAATACAATCTTTCTTCTTCAATGACTGATTTACAATCTCAGCAATCAAAGGCATACAAGGTTATACACACTTTATGTGAAAGGATATGTCACTGGTTACCCAATCATCTCAGGCACTGCTGTTTGTGGGATCTTACTATACACAAATTGACTACCTTATTTTCTACGTTGCAATAGTGACCACACTCCAAAATTGCATCATTATCTGTAAAGTGACCTAAGGCTGTGAAAAGCCCGATATATAGTACATGCATTTTCTTTGAAAGACAGAACATTTGCCTCCCAAATAATGATTACAATATATTCATTTGCACTGAATTGAATACTGCCTATTTGCACTATCCTCATCTAATATGCACAGTTAGCAGACAACAAAAATAGCCACAACTATTGACATTGATTTTTTTCTTAGAAATGACTATGAAAAAAATCCTTGTTTCCTTTTTCTGAGCTGGGAGGAAGCATGTGGACTCACTTGACTAGCAATATGTTCTTCCACATCACTGAGGGGTGTTAACATCAATGGTTAACAATGATTATGCATGAAAGACACTAACAGGACTTTTACTAAGTCATGCAACAATTTAACAGTCACTCCCACTCTACTCAACTAAAGCACTTTAGGGCATCTTAAGGATATGATTGATACTTGAGGAAATGAATGTCTTCCTTATTATTGATAATGCAACCTGTTTCAAGGGTTATGATCCCAGACCATATCACTGACAACTCTTATAATCCAAGATCAAATCACCAAATTATATTCCAATTTTTCAGAAACTACTGACAATTTATTTTACAAAGTAGACATAAGATAAGATCCTGGGGACTTAATGAGAGAACAAAGCTCCAAGATTCCAGAGTCTTGAACAAACCACGAAGCTTTATTATACTAGTCAGAATGTAATACAATCAATGTACGGTTTTCCAAACCCAGAACTATGACATGATAAACTTGAATAACATACTGTAATTGAACACTCTACAACACACATCAAATGGAATCATGACAAGTCCCACGGATTTCGCAGCAACGAATACCAGCCCTGCCCCACCCTCATAACATCAATCACGCGATGGTCATCAACCAACATTAAACTTCACAAGGGATTACAATTTTTCACTTTTAGCTGGTCTAGCCTTAAACCTCACTCTCCAATGGACTCCTGAAAGGATTGCTTCTGTGATCATACTCCTCTCCCATCTGTGCTCATCTTGACTCTAAGCCTGTTGTAGAAACTGCCTTTCAATACCTATTTCACTGCACAACTCCAGCTTTTAGCAGACAGCTAGCTTTGCTAAGCTAGAATGTATTTGGGCTCTCCTTGAAGTCCAGTCTTACTGAGTTGTATGAAGAAAATACTGACTGTAGGCTTTTCATCTCGTACTCTTACCTATACTGACCTACTAGTGGCACCAAGTATCCTGATTAAAATACCTAACTGCCTAATAACTCCCAAGATTTGGCCTGAGTTCTACCAGCACAAAGATTTCCTATTGCCCTTGAGACTTAACTGGATCCCCAACTATGCAGACTCTGTGTAGATGGGTTAACTTTTCAGCAAAGCAGCACAATATCTAATTATTCCAGGAAGATTATTTCCTTTTCTCATCTGATCTCCCTGCATCCTCACCACACAGAGCTACTCAGTTGCTCTAGGATTTATCTGATCATGACAATGACACAGAATTCATGTAACTCAGTTGCCTTCCCTGCAGAACAGTTAAAAATTAGCACTTACAGCATAGGGACATGGGGAGGCCATTCAGCCCCTCAAACCTTTTCCACTATTGCTGATCTGTAGCCTAACTCCAAATACCTGCTTTTGGTTCCATTTTCCTCAATGTATTTGCATAACAAAAAATTGTCAATCTCAGATTTAAAATACATAACTGATCCAGCATCCACTGCTGATGGTGAAAGAGAATTCCAAACCTCTACTATCCTTTGCATGTAGAAAACCTTCTTAATATCTCTCCACTTTGGTGACAAAAACAGGAATGCAGATTATGATCTGAATGGTGGCAGTTTAGGAAAAGGTGAGGTGCAACAAGACCTGGGTGTCACGGTGGAATAGTCGCTGAAGGTTGGCATGCAGGTGCAGCAGGCAGTGAGGAACGCTAATGGCATACTGGCCTTCATAGTGAGAGGATTGGAGGATAGGAGTAGAGTTAGAGTTGTGCAGTGAAATAGGTATTGGTAGGCAGTTATACAGAGCCTTATTGAGGCCACACCTTGGGTGTTGTGTGCAGTTTTGGTCTAAGGAAGGACATTCTTTCTATTTGGGAGTCCAGCAAAGGTTCACCAGACTGATTCCTGGGATGGCAGGACAGGCATACGAGGAAAGACTGCATCAACCAGGTTTGTACTCACTGGAATTTAGAAGAATGAAGGGGGGAATCACATGGGAACAGTCTAAGAATAAGAGTAAGCCATTCAGGACTGAGATGAGGAAGAATTTCTTCACTCAGAGAGTTGTGAACCTGTGGAATTATCTACCACAGAAAGCTAGAGGGGCTAGTTTGTTAGATATATTCCAGAGGGAGCTGGATGTGGCACTTGCAGCTAAAAGGATCAAGGAGTATGTAGAGAAAGTGGGAATGGGATACTGAGATTGCATGCTCAGCCATGATCATATTGAATGGTGGGGCAGGCTCAAAGGGCTGAGTGACCTATTCCTGCACTTATTTCCTATGTTTCTATGTTTCACTTGAATGGTCCAATCCTAATTCTCAGGCTATTCCCCCAAGTTCTAGAATTGAATTGAATTGAATTGAATTTATTGTCACGTGTACCAAGGCACAGTGAAAAGCTTTGTCTTGCCAGCAATACAGGTAGATCACAGTTAAATAGCATAGATAATAAATAATAGGTAAACAGCAGCAAAAGTCAAAACACAGGTACAGGCGAATGCTAAGAGTTTGTGAGTCCATTCAGTATTCTAACAACAGTAAAGTAGAAACTATTTTGAAACCGGCTGGTACCTTCTCCCCGATGGTAGACGGTTGTAGAAAAATATTGCTAGGGAGGAATGGATCTTTGACAATGCTGGCGGCCTTTCCTTGACAGCGGGCCTGGTAGACGGATTCTGTAGATGGGAGGTTGGCCTTTGTGATTGTCCGGGCCGAGTTCACCACTCTCTGTAACAGTCTCTGATCCTGAATGGCACAGTTGCCATACCAGGTAGTGATCCATCCAGACAGAATGCTCTTAATGGTGCACCTATAAACGTTGGTAAGGGTATTCGCCGTCATGCCAAATTTTCTCAGCTGCCTGAGGAAGAAGAGACGTTGTTGGACCTTTGTAATCAATGCATCCACATGAAGAGTCCAAGAAAGCTTGTGGATGACCAGGAACTTGACACTGTCCACTCGTTCCACCTCTGTGCTGTTAATGTGTAGGGGGACATCCCGCCGAAAGTCAATAATGAGTTGCTTGGTTTTGCGGGCATTGAGAGCTAGGTTGTTCTCAGTGCATCATTTTTTCAGGTCTTCCACCTCCCGTCTTCAACCAGTGGAATCTTCAACCAGTGGAAATAGTTTATGAATCCTGTCTTTTCTTGTTAAAATCTTGAAACATTCAATCAGATCACCCCTTAACCTTCTAAATTCTGGACAGAACAAGCCTAATTTATATAATCTCTTGGCATAAACCTTAAAGTCCAGGTGTCATTCTTGTAAACCTGCATTGTACTCCCTCCAAGGCCAATAGACAGACATATAATCTACTCGCTTTCTCCTTCTCATGAATAATGACATTAAGTTCCTGCCTGTAATCTAGTGAATGTCCAACTTCTAATTATCTAGGAGCTACAATGATACCCATTTTATATTCTGGGGCAGTTGGGATCAACGCAAATATGTTTGAATGGAACATGCTGTACTGGGACAATTTAGTTTATTTTGCAAATTCTGTAATATTCACCGTCAAATATTTTGCAATTTTCTTTGACTAATTCTATCAATTAGGTATATTTTTAACTATAAAATGTCTACTCTCGATGTTGAAAAATAAAATTATAGTACAATGTGTATAAAAAAATTAAATGATGGGTCTCCTCCTGGTCCTCAGCTGTCAATCATTGTAATTCCTCCTAATGCACCAGAGTTTCCAACAAACTTAATTTTCTGCTGCAACAGGCCAGAGTAATTTCATATCTGCTACATTGACTGGTATGCAAAGTCAATCAAAGAGCTCAGTCCCAAATCTTCACATTTTAAAACACATCCAGTGCACATTGCTTACTGTGAAAGTTGATTTTCTGCTTGTTTGGAAACTAATAGAATACTTGCCATGTGTTGCTGTTAGCTTAGCATTTTATTTAATGGATATTCCAGTATTGATTTGTTCTACTTTCAAGTAATTGGTCTTTTAAAACTTAATTCAGATGATCTGGGCATCACTGGCGAGGCCAGCATTTATTGCCCATCCCTTGTTACCCTTCAGACGGTGGTAGTCAGTGTCCTTCTTGAACTGCTGCAGTCTACATGCTGTTGGTAGAGCCTCAATAATGTTAAATCCTAGGACTTTGACCCAGCGACACTGAAGGAATGGCAATATATTTCCAAGTCAGGATGGTGAGTGGCTTGGAGGGGAACTTGCAGGGGGTGATGTTCCCATTTATCTGTTGCCCTTGTCCTTCCAGGTGGAAGCGGTAATGGATTGGGTGATTCTTTTCAGAGAAAAAAAGAGGTTAAAGATTGACCTAACCCTAGTAGAGGTCTTTGAGAGCATGAATGGATTTCTTACACTAACATAAAATGTATTGGTCTTGATCAAAATAAAAACCAAGAGAGATGTTAAAACACAGCTCCAACTCACCGATCACCTCTTTCACACAACAGTGGAAAATTAAAGTAACCCCCAATAAGTTTATGTAAGTGGCGCTTTAGAGTCATAGAGATGTACAGCATGGAAACAGACCCTTCGGTCCAACTTGTCCATGCTGACCAGATATCCCAACCCAATCTAGTCCCACCTGCCAGCACCCGGCCCATATCCCTTCAAACCCTTCATATTCATATACCCATCTCAATGCCTTTTAAATGTTGCAATTGTACCAGCCTCCACCACTTCCTCTGGCAGCTCATTCCATACACATAGGTTACTCCTTAAGTCTCTTTTATATCTTTCCCCTCTCACCCTAAACCTATGCCCTCTAGTTCTGGACTCGTTCACTCCAGGGAAGAGACTTTGTCTATTTATCCTATCCATACCCCTCATGATTTTATAATCTCAGCCTTCAACGCTCCAGGGAAAACAGCCCCAGTCTATTCAACCTCTCCCTAGAACACAAATCCTCCAATCCTGGAAACATCCTTTCTGAACCCTTTCAAATTCACAACATCCTTCCAATCCAAGACGGGAAAAATTTCTGGCTGTAAAATCTGCTCCTTTATTGAGATGTTTTAGGTGCTGGAGGTGGTTTCCTTGAATTCCAGGAACAGTAATTACTGTTTTATATACTGATGCATTGTTTTTGAAGTTTGAAGAAAGTAAAGTCAAAACAACATCACCTTTAAAAGGAAGAAGAACATACAAAGGCAGCACGTGGTGAGGTCAGTGCACGGGGAGAGAGAGAGATATACCCACACTGCTAACTGACAGAGCTGTGAATCTATACATTACTGCCTTTGCTGTTTGAATTCATGTATCTCTGGACATCGGAGTGCGTCTAGGAAAATTAACATATAGTGAAATTCACAACTGGTCTTGGAGGAACCTGTTTGCGAGAGGTCACAGCACAGAAATTTTTAAGTGTGGCTTTACAGTAAGTCTGCAGTAGTGAATAGAGTGGGTTCTTTCTTTATTATATGTTTTATTGATTAATCTTAAAAATATAAGACATAAGTAGTCAGTTAGCCTGGAGCAGTGTTTTGTAGAGGAATAAGACAGTGCTATTTTCTGGGACTGTACAGTGAAAGAAGTAAAAATGGCCTTTAGTAGAGTGATATGCTCTTCTTGTCGAATGTGGGAGTTTAGGGAGGGCTGATGTGTTACTGAGGATTATATCAGCAATAAACGCTGTTGGTTGCGAATCCTATCAGATTGAATGAATCGGTTGGAGAGACAATTAGAGGCATTGAGAAACTTATCAGAGCAAGGGGATGTGATGGATGGCAGTTATAGGTAGGGGGAAAAGTTGCAGATATAGTCACATAGATGGGTTAACTCCAGGAAAGGTAAGAGAGGTAGGCAGGTGTGCTGGAGTCTTCTGTGGTTATCCCCATTTCAAACAGGTATGCTGTTTTGGAAGATGTAGGGGGTGATGGATTCTCAGGGGAATGTAGCACAAACAGCCAAGTTTCTGGTATCGAGACTGGCTCGAATACAATGAGGGGTACGTCGGCTTCCAAGAGATCAATTGTGTTAGGGAACTCTCTAGTCCAAGGCACAGACAGATACTTCTGAGGCCAGCAGCAAAAAAAATCAGAATGGTGTATTGCTTCCCTGGTGCCAGGATCAAAGATGTCTCAGAGAGGGTACAGAATGTTCTCAAGTGGGAGAGGGACCAGCAGGAGGTCATTGTCCACATTAGAACCAATGACATAGGAAGGGAAAAGGATGAGATTTTGAAGGGAGAATATAGAGAGTTAGACAGGGACTTAAAAAGGAGATCGAGAGTAGTAATATCTGGATTGCTCCTGGCGCTACGAGCTAGTGAGGGGAGGAATAGGAGGATAGAGCAGATGAATGCATGGCTGAGGAGCTGGTGTATGGGAGAAGGATTCACATTTTTGGATCATTTGAATCTCTTTTGGGGTAGAAGTGACTTGTACTAGAAGGACGGATTGCACCTAAATTGGAAGGGGACTAACATACTGGCAGGGAGATTTGCTAGAGCTGCTCAGGAAGATTTAAACTATTAAGGTGGGACCCAGGGAGATAGTGAGGAAAGAGATCAATCTGAGACTGGTACAGTTGAGAAAAGAAGCAAGTCAAACAGTCAGAGCAGGCAGGTACAAAGCAGAGAACAAGGTAGGTCTGATAAATTAAACTGCATTTATTTCAATGCAAGAGGCCTAACAGGGAAGGCAGATGAACTCAGAGCATGGTTAGGAACATGGGACTGGGATATCATAGCAATCACAGAATTGTAGCTCAGGGATGGACAGGACTGGCAGCTTAATGTTCCAGGATACAAATGCTACAGGAAGGATAGAAAGGGAGTTAAGAGAGGAGGGGGAGTGGCATTTTTGATAAGGGATAGCATTACAGCTACATTTTGGGAAAGTAAATCTTAGCAGGACTTATACACTTAATGGAAAGGTCCGAGGAAGTATTGCTGAACAAAGAGACATTTCAGGGCAGGTTCATAGCTCCTTGAAAGTGGAGTCGCAGGTAGATAGGATAGTGATGAAGGCATTTGGTATGCTTACCTTTATTGGTCAGAGCATTGAGTACAGGAGCTGGGAGGTCATGTTGTGGCTTTACAGGACATTGGTTAGGTCACTTTTGGAAAATTGAGTGGAATGGGAGATAGAATGAGGGATGCTGAACAATAAAGAAGGAGGCTGTGGGTTGGAACACAGTCTGCCGTCCCACAATCATTTTGCCAGCAGCAACAGGAAAGGGAAAGGGCAGCCCTCCGGGCTGGAAACCAATTGCATCACTGAAGGTCCCCTTTCCATTGTTCCTGACATTTTATCAATAGTGGATAGAGATCTGGTCAACCCAAGTGACCTCCCTGCAGGCTGGATGGGGAATAGCATAGCCCACTACAGAAATCCCGTTATCCAGGGAAAGCCCCAGTCACAATGGCTACTCCCGCAGAATCCCCTGCACACTCACCAACAATCCAATCCAATTGCCCGCCTCCCCCACTTACTTGGCCTGTGAACAACTACCAATGTCCAACGTTGAGTCTTGCAGATAGGTAGAGTCCCAGAAATGGCCACCATTCCCAACAGGACAGCCAATGCTGATGAGTCATTGGTCTTCGGATTAATCGAGGAAGTCAAGTCCCTCCCACCTGATTTCTGTTCCTTATCCGACCCTATTACCTTCAATGAAGTCATGGTTAATCTATATCCTAACTCCATTAGTTCTATATCGCTTAATTGTCACGGCGAGCAAAAAATCTAAATATTTCAGATTTTTAAAACTCATTCACAGAATGAGGATGTTGCTGGCTAGACCAGCATTTATTACCCAGCCCTAATTGCTCAGATGGCCGTCAAGAATCAGCCACATTGCTGTGGGTCTGGAGTCACATGCAAGCCAGATCAAGTAAGGATTTCCTTCCCTAAAGGACATTAGTGAACAAGATGGGCTTTTCCCATCAATTAATTGAGAATAAGAGTTAGGATGTCATGTTAATGTTGAATAGGAAATTGGTGAGGCCACTTTAGGAGTATTGTGTACAGTTCTAGTCACCCTGCTATAGGAAGGATATTATTAAATTGGAGAGGGTTCAGAAAAGATTGACCAGGATGTTGCCAGGTTTGGAGGGCTTAAGATACAAAAGTAGACTAGAGAGACCTGGACTTTTTCCATTGGAGTGTAGGATATTGAGGGGTAATCTTAATGAGGTTTATAAAATTGGGGTGGGTGCATAGATAAAGTGAATAGCAATGGTATTTTCCTAAGATGGGGGGAGTTCAAAATTAGGAGGCATATTCTTAAAATGAGATGAGAAAGATTTAAAAGGGACTTGAGGGGCAAAGCTTTAAAACAGAGGGTGGTTTTTACATGCAATGAACTGCTAGAGGAAGTGGTAGATGCAGGTGCAGTTACAACATTTAAAACCCATTTGGACAGGTACGTGAAGAGAAAAGGTTTAGCAGGATTTGAGCCACACACAGACAAATGGGACTAGTTTACTTTGGGAAACCTGGTCGTTTATGACTTTAATAATGGATTCATGGTCATCATTAAACTCTTAATTCCACATTTTATTTGAATTCAAATTCAACCATCTGTCGTAAGCAAAATTCAAACCTGTGTCCCCAGTACATTGTCTCGTCCTCTAGATTTACAATTAAGTGATAAAACACCACAAGGCTGTTGCCTCCCTTGGCAAAATTTATCTGGCTAGTAACTTGTTCATAAATTTGCCAGTAAAAAGTGTTTCCCAAATTCTCTCCCGAATGGTTCAGCTCTAGGTTAAGGTTGTGTTCTCTTGTCCTTGGTACCCTGTGGAACATGCTTCCCTCTGTGTACCTTACCAATTCCATTCCGGATCCTAATATTTTACATGAAGCAAACCTTAACCTTCTACATTCTAAGAAATAGAAGCTTAATATATGTACTGTGCCCAGTAGCTGGCATGTGCTAACTGAAGGACTTTGGATTTGGTTTTCGTGTGTGTATGGGCAGAGAAATAAAATCGGCAGTTCCAGCAAGGAAGCATCTTTTTGTCTTCCCACCTCAACATCACTCTGGTCTTGACTCTTCTGTGTATTTTTCTGATAACTGTTTGAGAAGGGAACAGCTAATATGGTTACCATATACTGATTTATACCATTTTTCATCTAAACATCTATTCATTTACATTGGGTGAAAGCATAAGGAGAAACTTGTGAATTTGTCTTTAAAAAAGTGTAAGATATTTTAAAAACTTGTGGACTTTAGAAATCCGGTGCAAAACTCAGGAAAGTGTTGCAGACCACAGCCTACCACAGGCGAAACAGTTTGCATGATGTGTGGAGGCATTCATAATTACATCTGTTTCCTGTAGCAGCAGAACTCTCTCTATTCTACCCCCGCACAATACTCCCATCCTACTTTTACAGTAGATGAAGACAGCAATTCACAACACTGAGTTAGTCAGAGGGGATTTTTTCCCTGTAAATAGCCTATGGCCTTGCACAGAAAGCAAAAGCGACAGCCCTTGCCCATTTGAGAACTTAAGGATTGTAAAAGCCAGTCATCATGAAAGAAACAAGCCTTTTGACATTCTCATCACTGTTATTTCTCACTGGACCTGGTGAGTAGATCTAATGACATTTCAGGAAATGTTACCTTGGTTTGACTCTCTTTCTTTGTTAAGAAAAAGCCTGACAAGAAAGTAGAGGTTTAAAATTTCGATTGTTACATACCTGTGCCAGAATGAAAATAACTTTTATCACCTGGGTCATTTTAGAGTGGAATTAATTTTGGGGTGCTATTACAAAGATGTGATGGGTTAAATGGCAATCCTTGACAATGTAAATCCCACAATTTCAACTGGTGTAAATTATGGAGACTTATAATATGTGAAAGAGAATTGAGAATGGGAGTGTTTCCTTAACAGTTATATTAAAACTAGTTTCCTTGCATGATTAGAAGAACCTTTTGTTGCAACTGGATGGAAACTCTGAGGAATATCAGATTCCAATAAACTCTTTTTCTGCAAAGTCTGTACAGAATTGTTTGGAACTTTGTATGTACTTGAAGACCATTTATGAGTAAAGTATATTTTAGAACAAAAAATTTAGATTAATCAGTATTCTCTGGACACATTAACAAAGTAAACTTTGCTGTCACCTAACCTGACTGCAATGATTTTGCTCATTGTGGAAATGCTTAAGCTCCCTCATGACTTGTCTCAAAAGGCATGATTAATGTGATAGTTATGTTGCAAGCCTAGACAACCTTGCAACATTCCTGGTGAGAGAGGATATCACAGCTGTGCTGAAAGAGGGCACTATAGAGGACTCGAACAATGAGGCAACATGGGCAGAGCTCGGAAATAGGAAGGGTGCAGTAACAAGGTTGGGGCTGTACCACTGGCCTCCTGACAGCGAGCATGAGATAGACGTTCAAATATGTAAACAGATTATGGAAAGATGTAGGAGCAACAGGCTGGCGGTGATAGGAGATTTTAATTTTCCCAACATTAACTGGGGTTCACTTAGTGTTAGAGGACTGGATGGATCAGAATTTGTAAGGAGCATCCAAGAGGGTTTTCTAGAGCGTATGTAATTAGTCCAAGTCGTGAAGGAGCCATATTGGACCTGGCGTTGGGAAATGATACCGGCCAGGTGGTTGAAGTTTCAGTAGGGGATTACTTTGGGAATAGTGATCACAATTTCATAAATTTTAGAATACTCAAGAACAAAGACAAGAGTGGTCCGAAAGGAAGGGTGCTAAACTGGGGGGAGGCCTACTATACCAACATTGGGCAGGAGCTGGGGAATGTAGATTGGGAGCAGCTGTTTGAAGGTAAATCTACATTTGATATGTCTGAGGATTTTAAAGATAGGGTGATTAGAGTGGAGGAGAGACATATTCCTGTGAAAATGAGGGATAGAAATGGCAAGATTAGGGAACCATGGATGACAGGTGAAATTGTGTGACTAGCTGAGAGGAAAAAGGAAATATACATAAGGTCTAGACAGCTGAAGATGGACAAAGCTTTGGAAGAATATTGGGAATGTAGGACAAATCTGAAATGAGGAATTAAGAAGGCTAAATGGAGTCATGAAATATTTTTAACAAACAGGGTTAAGCAGAATCCCAAAGCCTTTTATTCATATATAAGGAACAAGAGGGTAACTAGAGAAAGACAGAGGAGGAAAGATAAGCTTGGAGTCAGAGAAAATGGGTGAGACTGTTAATAGGTACTTTGCATCGGTATTCACCAAGGAGAGGGACATGATGGATGTTGAGGTTAGGGATAGATGTTTGATTATTCTTGGTCAAGTCGGCTAAGGGGGGAGGAGGTGTTGGGTATTCTAAAAGGCATTAAAATAGACAAGTCCCCAGGTCTGGATGGGATCTATGGCCGAAAAATGTGTTGCTGGAAAAGCGCAGCAGGTCAGGCAGCATCAAAGGAGCAGGAGAATCGACATTTCAGGCATAAGCCCTTCAAGGGCTTATGCCCGAAACATCAATTCTCCTGCTCCTATGATGCTGCTTGACCTGCTGCGCTTTTCCAGCAACACATTTTTCAGCTCTGATCTCCAGCATCTGCAGTCCTCACTTTCTCCGAAGGTCTTATGCCCGAAACGCCGATTCTCCTGCTCCTTTGATGCTGCCTGACCTGCTGCGCTTTTCCAGCAACACATTTTTCAGCTCTGATCGCCAGCATCTGCAGTCCTCACTTTCTCCTGGATGGGATCTATCCCAGGTTAGTGAGGGAAGCAAGAGAGGAAATAGCTGGGGCCTTAGCAGATATCTTTGCAGCATCCTTGAACACAGATGAGGTCTCGGAGGACTGGAGAATTGCTAATATTGTCCCCTTGTTTAAGAAGGGTAACGTGGATAATCCAAGTAATTATAGACCAGTGAGCATGACGTCAGTGGTAGGGAAGCTGCTGGAGAAGATACTGAGGGATAAGATCTATTCCCATTTGGAAGAAAATGGGCTTATCAGCGATGAACAACATGGTTTTGTACAGGGAAGGTCATGTCTTACCAACTAAATAGAATTCTTTGAGAAAGTGACAAAGTTGATTGATGACTAAAGGGCTATAGATGTCATATACATGGACTTCAGTAAGGCCTTTGATAAGGTTCCCCATGGTAGGCTGATGGAGAAAGTGAAGTCACATTGGTTCCAGGGTGTACTATCTGGATGGATAAAGAATTGGCTGGGCAACAGGACACAGACAGTAGTAGTGGAAGGGAGTTTCTCAAAGTGAAGAACTGAGACCAGTAATGTTCCACAGGGATCCATGCTGGGAACACTGTTGTTTGTGATATACATAAGTGATTAGGAGGAAGGTATCAGTGGTCTGATTAGCAAGTTTGCAGATGACACTAAGATTGGTGGAGTAGCAGATAGTGAAGGGGACAGTCAGAGAATACAGCAAAATATAGATAGATTGAAGAGTTGGGCAGAGAAATGGCAGATGGAGTTCAATCCAGGCAAGTGTGAGGTGATACATTTTGGAAGATACAATTCAAGAGCAAACTATGCAGTAAATGGAAAAATCTTGGGGAAAATTGTTGACCAGAGGGATCTGGGTGTTCAGGTCTATTGTATCCTGAAGGTGGCAACACAGGTCAATAGAGTGGTCAAGGCATATGGCATGGTTTCCTTCATCAGACGGGGCAGTAGATTAGATTCCGTACAGTTTGGAAACAGGCCCTTCGGCCAACAAGTCCACACTACCCTCCGAAGAGTAACCCTCCCAGACCCATTCCCCTACTCTATATTTATCTCTAACTAATGCACCTAACACTATGGGCAATTTAGCATGGCCAGTTCACCTGACCAGCACATCTTTAGAATTATGGGAGGAAACTGGAGCAAACCCAAGAATGTACAAACTCTACAGAGACAGTCACCTGAAGTGGGAATTGAATCCGGATCCCTGTGAGGCAGCAATGCTAACCACCATGCCGCCCATCTTGATGGCATTGAGTAAAAGAGTTGACAGGTCATGTTACAGTTGTGTAAGACTTTGCTTTGGCCACATGTGGAATACTGTGTACCGTTCTGGTCACTACATTACCAAAAGGATGTGGATGTTTGGAGAGGGTGCAGAGGAGGTTCACCAGGATGTTGCTTGGTATGGAGGGTGCTAGCAATGAAGAAAGGTTGAATAGATTAGGATTAGTGTCATTAGAAAGATGAAGTTTGGTGAGAGACCTGATTGAGGTCATGAGAGGTATAGACAGGTGGATAGCAAGAAGCTTTTTCCCAGAGTGTGGGATCTCAATTACGAGGAATCACGAGTTCAAAGTGAGAGGGGAATAGTTTAAAAGAGATATGCGTGGAAAGTTCTTTACGCAGGGGGTGGTGGGGGCCTGGAATTAGTTGCCAGTGGAGGTGGTAGAGTCAGGCATGATAGCATCATTTAAAATGTATCTAGACAAATACACAAATGGGCAGGGAGCAGAGGGATACAGATATTTGGGAAATAGGTGACAGTTTTAGATAGAGGATCTGCATTGGTGCAGGCTTGGAGGACTGAAGGGCCCGTTCCTGTACTGTAAAGTTCTTTGTTATCAAACAAAGAACATTACAGTGCAGTACAGGCCCTTCAGCCTTGATGTTGCGCCAACCTGTGAAACCAGTCTGAAGCATATCTATCCTACACTATTTCATGTAGGTCCATTTGTCTTTCCAATGACCATTTAAATGCCCTTAAAGCTGGTAAGTCTCCTACTGTTGCAGGCAGTGTGTTCCACGCCACTACTACTCTCTCAGTAAAGTAACTACCTCCGATATCTGTCCTATATCTATCACCCCTCAATTTAACGCTATGTACCCTTGTGCTAGCCATCACCATCCGAGGAAAATGGCTCTCACTGTCCACCCTTTCTAACCCTCTGATTATCTTACATGTCACAATTAAGTCACCTCTCAACCTTCTTCTCTCCAACAAAAACAGCTTCAAGTCCATCAGCCTTTCCTCATAAGAACTTCCTTCCATACAAGGCAACATTCTAGTAAATCTCCTCTGAACCCTTTTCAAAGCTTCCACATCCTTCCTATGATGCAGTGCTTAGAACTGTATGCAATACATCCAGAGTTTTGTACAGCTGCAGCATGATCTCCTGGTTCTGAAACTCGATCCCTCTATTAATAAAAGCTAATACACTGTATGCCTTCTTAACAACTCTATCAACCTGGTTGGCAACTTTCAGGGAGCTATGTACATGGACACCGAGATCTCTCTGCTCAACTACACGACCAAGAATCTTACCATTAGACCAGTACTCTGCATTCATGTTACTCCTTCCAAGTGAATCACCTCACACTTTTCCACATTAAACTCCATTTGCCACCTCTTAGCCCAGCTCTGCAGCTTATCTATGCCCCTCTGTAACCTACAACATCTTTCGGTACTCTCCACAACTCTACCGACGTTAGTGTCATCCGCAAATTTTCTAAGCCATTCTTCCATGCCCTCATCCAGGTCATTTATAAAAATGACAAACAGCAATGAACCCAAAACAGATCCTTGCAATACCCCACTAGTAACTGAACTCCAGAATGTATACTTCCCACCAACCACCACCCACTCTCTGTCATCTTTCAGCTAGCCAATTTCTGATCCAAACCATTAAATCACCCTCAATCCCATGTCTCCGTATTTTGTACATTAGCCTACCATGAGGAACCTTATCAAACACCTTACTGAAATCCATAAACACTACACCAATCACTTTACCCTCATCCACCTATTTAGTCACCTTCTCAAAGAACCCGAAAAGGTTTGTGAGGCATGAACTACCATTCATGAAACTGTGTTGATTATCTCTAATCAACTTATTCCTTTCAAGATGATGATTAATCCTATCTCTTATAACCTTTTCCAACACTTTACCCACAACTGAAGTAAGGCTCACTGATCTATAATTACCAGGGTTGTCTCTACTCCCCTTCTTGAACAAGGGGACAACACTTGCTATCCTTCAGTCTTTTGGCACTATTCCTGCAGACAATGAAAACATAAAGATCAAAGCCAAAGACTCAGCAATCTCCTCCCTGGCTTCCCAGAGAATCCTAGGATAAATCCCACCCGGCCCAGGGGACTTATCTATTTTCACCCTTGCCAGAATTTCTAACACCTCCTCCTTGTGAACCTCAACTCCATTTCATCCAGTAGCCTGTATCTCAGTGTTCTTCTTGTCTTTTTCTATTGAATACTGACGAAAAATATTGACTTAGCGCTTCACCCATTTCTTAGATTAGATTACATTACATTACAGTGTGGAAACAGGCCCTTCGGCCCAACAAGTCCACACTGACCCGCCATCCACCCATACAGTTACCCCTTACCTAACACTACGGGCAATTTGGCATGGCCAATTCACCTGACCTGCACATCTTTGGACTGTGGGAGGAAACCGGAGCACCCGGAGGAAACCCACGCAGACACGGGGAGAACGTGCAAACTCCACACAGTCAGTCACCTGAGGCAGGAATTGAACCCAGGTCTCTGGCGCTGTGAGGCAGCAGTGCTAACCACTGTGCCACCGTGCTGCTCTGACTCCTCTGACTCCACGCACAACTTCCCATTACTGTCCTTGATTGGCCTTAATCTTACTCGAGTCATTCTTCTATTCCTTATATACCTATAGAAATCCTGAGAGTTTTCCTTGATCCTATCCGCCAACAACTTCTCATGCCCCCTCCTGGCACAATTTAGCTCTCTCTTTCGGACTTTCCTGACTACCTTGTAAGTCTCAATTGGCCTAACTGAGCCTTCACATCTCATCCTAACATAAGCCTTGTTCTTTCTTTTGACAAGAGATTCAACTTCCTTAGTAAACCACGGTTTACAACTTCTTCCC
The DNA here is from genome assembly GCF_004010195.1 of Chiloscyllium plagiosum. Lineage (NCBI taxonomy): Eukaryota > Metazoa > Chordata > Chondrichthyes > Orectolobiformes > Hemiscylliidae > Chiloscyllium > Chiloscyllium plagiosum. The sequence continues at coordinate 53,622,829 of NC_057731.1, read as the reverse complement.
TGCCTGACAGGTACATACTTATCAAGGACACACAGTAGCAGTTCCTTGAATAAGCTCCACATTTCAATTGTGCCCATGCCCTGCAGTTTCCTTCCCCATCCTGTGCATCCTAAATCTTGCTTAATCGCATTGTAATTGCCTTTCCCCCAGCTATAACTCTTGCCTTGCAGTATATACCTATCCCTTTCCATCGCTAAAGTAAACAAAACTGAATTGTGGTCACTATCAGCAAAGCGCTTACCTACCTCCAAATCTAACACCTGGCCGGGTTAATTACCCAGTACCAAACCTAATGTGGCTCACCCCTTGCTGACCTGTCTCTATACTGTGTCAGGAAACATCCTGCACATATTGGACAAAGTCTCTGTTCTTTGTTCCCTCATAATCTTATGAGTGTGAATTCAAACCATACATTTGAATTCATTTAAAGGGAAGAATCTGTAAATAAAAATTTGGCTCAAATAACAGTCACCATAAAGATTTTCTAAAAATATAATGCCATCTACAAAAGAAAATCTTCTTTAGTGACACCCAAATTTTTCGACTCGACTCAAAATCGTTGTTGTCTTGCCTTCCAATGAAAGTATCATTCTGATGACACATTCCTTTCAACAAAACAGTAAACAAGATGTATTTTACAACTAGTCAATCTCCTGTTGATGTAACTTGGGGAATTAAGATTGAGAAACATATTGGTGAACTGTCAAACTAGTTGCAAATCTGCCTCACAAGATTCATCCATCAAGCTCAACTGAGATTTTTCAATAACAAGCAGCTAACTCTCAGACAAAAGAAAATGCTGCAGATGCTGGAAGTCTGAAATAGAAACAAGAAGTGATGGAAAAACTCAGCAGGTCTGACAGCATAATGGCGAGAGAAACAGAATTAACATTTTGAGTTTAATAAAGCTCTTCTTTGGAACACTTAATGCCAATGGCAGTTTTATGCCAAGGGAGCATGTTCAAAATCTAGACAAAAGCCATTGCTTGAATTAGGGTTAAATGTGAAAGATTAATCAGGCTAGTGTGTGCTGGTATAATTTAGTCATTGTTTCAATGTAATGCATTGTACATAAATGTAATGTTTTGAAAAGAAAGTTTTTAATAAATAGTAGTTTTTAAATTGATTGCTCAATAACTGAGCTTTTACTGCAGTTTCAAAAGCACAGAGGCAGATTTGTTTGGACAAAATGAGCTTCTCTGTTTTACAGGTTATAAAGACCTGTTTTCTCTAGAATTTAGAAGGTTAAGAGATGATCTGAATGAAATCTTAAAGATGTTATCAGTAAAATACAGGAAAGACAAAGATAAACAATTTCTGCTGCTTGGGGATTCTTGATCTAGGGACATAGTCTGAGAATTAGGGCCAGACTGTTCAGGAGAGATGTTGGGAATCACTTCTGCACACAAGAGGTGGGAGAGGTTTGTAACTCTCTTTCCCAAATAGCAGCGGATGCTGGATCAGTTGTGTATGTTAGCTCCAAGCTTTTGTGTTAAGCAAAGGCATTAAGGGATATGGACCAAAGACAGGTACTTGAAGTTAGGCCATAAATGAGCCATGATCTCATTGAATGGTGGAACAGGCTAGAGGGGCTGAATGGCCTGATGTGTTTCTACATTCCTAAAGATGCTGGGAAGGGGGGATGGCAGCAGTTTCGCAAAACAGAGGTGCCTCAGTACCATCACTAACAGAGGGTCATCATTGCTGAGTGACAAATATGTATATTTAATATCCCACTTTAAGAAATCTTATCATACAGTGTCTGTATCCCTGACCCAGAAACTCCCAGTTCAGGTTTGATACCAGGTCTTTTTGCGATTGTCACGGCCTGACAGCAGGCAGTAAGACAGGGAGACTTCTGAACAGCCACTCTGCAGAAGTGTGAAGATTATGACCTAAACTAGTTGCATGATCAGACCAGCTTAGTTACAGAATAAATCCTATTCTCCATTTTGTTTAAAGAAGAGAGTCTTTAACTTGGCATTCTTATTTGAAGCCAGTACTCAACAATGGATTCCAGGCCAGTCAAAAGCTCTAGCAGTCAGTAAGTTGGGTTTGCTTCCCGAAGTGTAGATCAATCCATTGGAAGTCCATGGCACAACCTTTGGAAACGGAGACGGGAGAAGAGGCATTATAACTGTGAATAGAGGAATTTTTAAGGCTTTATATAAGACTTTTTAAGGCTTTATAATAATTTGCTGACAAAAATTAGAAAAGGTACAGCTGGGTTTTATTGGCAGGTACTATGCATATTTTTAATAGATACTTGCTATCAGGACTTTGTGGAAAATGTTCTGACGAGAAATGATTGCCTAGAATCAAGTCAGGTAGAACTAAGAATCAACAATGATGCACTACAATGTTCAACGCATTCGTAACAAACTTCACTCTCTGCTTTTTTATTGGAGGTGTTAACCTGGCTATTATAATTGGGTTATTGTTTCTGAGTGAAATTTGATGTGCATGTATAAAGCCGCTGTGCTTCAGTAATTCATTTCAATCATTCTGCCCCTGTTGTTTGTAGAGAAGCAATTTTTAAAATACGGACTAATAAAATAAAAGGCACGCTAATAAAGTAAACAAATGGCCCTTCTGCCATTTTACAAGTCTCGTTTGACCCTACTGTTTAGGACTCTTTGCAATGCCACACTGATTTCAGATCAGTGGGGGAGGCATTTAAACACAAGGTCTGTGATTGTCAGTCAGTTGCTAGGATATATGCACGAGTGGGTGAGGATAGTTTATGCTTTCAATCTTCCTTCCTTTGCAGCATTGTATCCGTTGGCCCCTCATCCAGATGGCTTTACGTCTAGTGACGACTCACCATGCATGCAGTTAGACAATATTCATTTTTACAATGAAATATGAGGGGATTTGTGTGTACCTTTTTGAATTAAATCCCGGATGGTTTTCAACCTAGAGGAACATACCCTATGTTTCAAAATTAGCTATTTCAATATGCTGTTAAATGATGTGAGAAATTATCTTCGAACATGTATTAATAACGTCCTGTGTTTGAAGGTTTGTTGGGGGGTGGGGATTGTAGGAAGAAACTGATTCACCTGATAATGTACCGGATTGTTAAATTCATGCTAGTTTTCAGTGCAGTTTAGAGAAATAGGACTCTTCTTAATAGAGTAGTTTCAGGTTTAGAAAATGAAGCAAATAAAAATTAATAAGTAATTTAGTGAGGTGGTGGCACGGTGACTCAGTGGTTAGCACTGCTGCCTCACAACACCAGGGACCCGGGTTTGATTCCACCCTTGGGTGACAGTCTGTGTGGAGTTTGCACGTACTTCCTGTGTCTGCATGGATTTCCTCCAGGTGCTCTGGTTTCCTCTCACAGTCCAAAGATGTGCAGGTTACGGTGGATTGGCCATGCTAAAATACCCATAGTGTCCAGGGATATGCAGGCTAAGTGGGTTAGCCATGGGAAATACAGGGATAGTGTAGAGGAGTGGTTCTGGGTAAGATACTGTTCATAGGATCAGTGTGGACTTGATGGGCTGAATGTTTGTTTCCACATTGCAGGGGCTCTATGAAGTAAGGGGAAACCTAATTTCACTGATGTCAAATCAGTAAGCGAAGTGTTTAGGTTTAAGACAATGATCAGAGGAATCTTTTTTAGTAGCATTTTATTAGCCAATGAAAGCCCTATCAAAAAGCAGTGATGGAAGCAAAATCAATAATAGCCTCTAAAGGGGAATTTTAAAAAGTAATTGAAAAAGAAATTCAGAAACAGATGTATGAAAATAGTTTAAGGAGTTGGATCTTACATCTTCAATGGGCCAGTCTTCATGAAAACAATTACTCTCTCTCACACCTTGGTTATTACTCCAATGCAGGTCTCACGTTAACCCCATAGGATGTAGGTTTGTACAGAAATGCCCTTCCTCGACCTTTCTATTCCTATCTCAGGCGACCATATCAACACGGACATCTACTACAAACCGACCGACTCCCACAGCTACCTGGACTACACCATCCTGCCCCCTGTAAAAACGCCATCCCATTCTCCCAATTCCTTCGACTCCGCCGCATCTGCTCCCAGGAGGACCAGTTCCAAAAACGCACATCCCAGATGGCCTCCTTCTTCAAGGACCGCAATTTCCCCCCCGACGTGGTCGACGATGCCCCCCACCGCATCTCTTCCACTTCCCGATCCTCCGCCCTTGAACCCCGCCCCTCCAACCGCCACCAGGACAAAACCCCACTGGTCCTCACCTACCACCCCACTAACCTCCATGTACAGCGCATCATCCGCCGTCATCTCCGCCTAGCCTGCTGGACCAACTTTCCTCATTCTTGAAGAAGGGCTTATGCCCGAAACGTCGATTCTCCTGTTCCCTAGATGCTGCCTGACCTGCTGCGCTTTTCCAGCAACACATTTCCATCCCTGTACAGAAATGACAGCCAGCTAGTTTGGGCATTCACTGCTGGATCCATTGGATCACAGAAAAGCACATTCGGTCCTGCTGTCATGATGACAAAACACTTCATTATTCCAACATCACGAGGTTTCTCAACTGCATTCCCTTTTATAAATCCCTCTCTCCTGTTTTGTCCAGACTCACTTCCAATCAAAAATGTGAGGATTTCTGAGAATTTCTTTGTGACTAAAATTAGGACAATCCGTGAAGCCCTTCGACTGTTTCCCTTACCTCCTCTCATGGACTTAACTAAACTTTCTATAAAGGTCCCTACTGCTAAACTTGTAATTTTCTTTACTTTCCTCTCTATCTTTCCTCATGCTATCTCTGAGCTCATTGTCCATGAGTCCCACCTTCAATTCCTTTGATTCTGTTCCCACTAAGTTGTTGACCATCCCAACGTCCCTTCCTGGTTCCCATGCTAGCCAATGTTGTTAATGGTTACCTTCCCTCAGGTGCTGATCCCCTCTCCTTTCAATATTGCATCATTACCTCCTCCTAAAAAACCCAGCCCTCCATCCTCCATTCCATTTCCAACCTTCCATTCCTGCCCAAAACTAATGGAATGCTAGCCTTCATATCTAAAGGGCTGGAATATAGGGATGCAGACATTACGCTGCAGTAACACAAAACCCTGGTTCGACCCCACAGTGAGTAGATCTGAGCACAACACCGTAGGAAAGATATATTGGCCTTGAAGTGAGTGCAACACAGGTTTACAAGGCTGATAACTGCACTTCAGTGGTTATGAGGAGAGATTAGACAAGTTAAGCCTTTATTCTCCAGCATTTAGAAGGTTATGGGGTGACCTACTCGTGATCTTCAGGATATTAACAGAGATCAAAGACAGAGAAAGGTAAACTATTTCCTCTGATTGAAGATTCTAGAACTAGACAACATAGTCTAAGAATTGAGGTGAGGCCATTCAGGAGAGATGTTAGAAAGCACTTCCTCACACAGGAATAGTAGAGGTTTGGAACTCTCTTCCTCAAATGGCCGTCAATGCTAATTAAATTGTCAAATTTAAATCTAAGATAGGCAGTTTTTAATGAAGTAAGGATATCAAGGGATATGGGCCCGAGGCATGAGAACTTCAGGCACAGATCATGAGAACTTCATTCTTATTGAATGGCAGAACAGGTTGGAGGAGCTGTCCAGACATTTCCTGTTCCTAAGTTCCTAAATCTATTCCCCTTGTCCCTGAGCTCCATATTTGAATCCCCTTAAGGATACTTCTGCCCCCACTGTTGCACTGAAACAGCTCTAATCAAAGTCACAAAGATGAGTAAATGGGTATGACAAAGGTAAGCTATTCCTCATTGTTTTTTGACATGATGGATCACATCCTATTCCTCCAACAACTCCATTATTTCACAGCTTGATGATACTGCACTTACTGGTTCCATTTTATTCATCTATTCATAGCCATAGAGTCACTTGCTTTGCTTCTCTTCCTGTTCCAGCACCAATGGCCTCATCCCATTTTCAATTCCCACTCAGCAGCATTGTTCATGTACACAGCACTACTTTCTGCAGATACACTGATGACACCTGTCTCTCTAAAATGATCCAATATCTCTAAATTGTCAGGACATCCAGAACAGGGTGAACCAGTGTTTGCTCCAATTAATTTTTGGGAAGACCAAAGCATTTGTTTCTATCACTCCATCACAAACAGTCTGTGCTTGTACAAGACTCATATTCAAGTTTGAGATGATCTCCTGAACACGTACCCACATGATCACTCAGCCTGCCTGTTTCCATCCAACTTCACCCCTGTTTCACTCATCTCCTACTCCTCATTCATGTCCATGTTATTTTTGGATGTGACTCCTGACCAGTTCCCACATTCTATGCTTCAAGGTTTAGCCACCCATGCCCTAATCTTCATTGGATCCTGCTGTGCTCATGGTCCAAATTGGCTTCTGAATGTGCAGCTTCTCAATTTTAAAATTCCCATACTTGCTTCTGAATATCTTCATGGCCTCACCAGTCTCTATCTCTGTAATCTCCTCCAGACAAACCATCCTCTAAAACCATCTGCAGTCCCCTACATCTGGCCCCATGAGCTACTGTGATCACCTGCCTTTGGCTGTCATGACTTCAGCAGTCTGGGCCCTAAGTTCAGAGACACACTCTATTTCTGCACCTCTCTTTCCTCTTTGAAGGTTAGTTTTGAAACAAACCTCTTTGAACAAACTTTTGACCGACCATTTTGGAGTCATGCAGTCATACAGCACAGAAACAGAGCCTTCTGTCCAACTCGTCCATGCCAACTAGACATCCCAATTTGACTTATTCCTATTTGCCAGCACTTGGCCCATATCCCTCTAAACCCTTCCTATTCATATAACCATCCAGATGCCTTTTAAAAGTTGTAATTGTACCAGCCTCAACCACTTCCACTGACAGCTCATTCCATACATACACCATCCTCTGTGTGAAAAAGTTGCCCCTAAGGTCCCTTTTAAATCTTTCCCCTCTCAGCTTAAACCTCTGCCATCTAATTTTGGATTCCCCTACCCTAGGGAAAAGATCATATCCATGACTCTTATGCTTTTATAAACCTCTATAAGGGTACCCCTCTGATGCTGCAAGGAAAACAGCCCCAGCCTATTCAGCCTCTCCCTATAAATTAAACCCTCCAACCCTGGTAACTACCTTGTAACTCATTTCCAAACCTTTTCAGGTTTATCAATGTCCTTCCTATAAGGAAGTCATAATATTTCCTTGTGGACTTGATTCTGTAAAATGTCTGAGGGTATCATCATGATTTTAAGGATACAATGTAAATACCAGCTGGTGTTGGTGTGCAGTTGGCACATTTTCCATAATATAATGGAAATCACAATCCAATAAGGCAAACTTGTAAGCTAGTGTTCGGGATTTGAATCCCACCAAGACAGATGGCAAAACTAAATTAAAGCTGGAATTGAAAGCTATCCTTAGTAATCATGAAGTAGATTATCACAAATATCCCATCTGGGTTCACTTACATCGTTTATGGAAGTAAATCTGCCAACCTTACCCGATCTGGCCTACATGTGACACCAGACCCACAGCAATGTGGTTAACCCTTAACTACAGATGATGTATCAAGCTACTCAGCCCAATGGCAATTCAGGATCAGCAACAAATTCTGGGGATGCCCACAAAGAGCTAAATGGCCTTTTACTGAACTGTTCAACCATGTGATCTTGTGAGCTCCATACTTGTAACACATTTGAATTTCTCAATTGTTTTTAACTTTATTAATTGTCTATCTGCAGAGATAGTCATCATAGGCTTTCCATTGTGCACTAATTTGTTAGGTGTAAATCCCATCATCAGAGGAGAGAAAAAGAGAAATTGTTAGAGAAGCTCATCAGGTCTGGCAGTATCTGTGGAGAGTCAACATTTTGGTTCCAGAACATTGTCAGTTTTGTTCTTTACACTAATATCTGAGAATAGGTCAGTAGGAGGAATTAGATGATGGGAATTTTGTGTTGAGTGAGTCATACTTCATTCTCTGTTCAACAGCAAGACCACAACAAGACAAGATGATGGCAAGCAGAATTTGCTCATTTACTAATTGAGTTATTTTTAAAATGTGTTCTCAGCACTTCTGAAGGAATTGCTGAGAAATGTAATTAACCTCTCAAGGATATTTCTCACTGTCATTGGATAACTTTGTGGTTTGAACCTTACTGAATTGGTTTACAATTCACTTTTCTACCTGGTCATAGAGTCATAGAATTATGGAGTCATAGAGATGCATAGTACAGAAACAGATCTTCCGGTCCAACTCGTCCACACCGACCAGATAGGCTAACTTAATCTAGTCCCATTTGATAGCACTTGGCCTGTATCCCTCCAAACCCATCCTATTCATATACCCATCCAGATGCCTTTTAAATGCTATAATTGTACTAGCCTCCACCACTTCCTCTGGCAGCACATTCCATACATGCACCACCCTCTGTGTAAAGAAGTTGCCCCTTTAGGTCCTTTTATAACTTTCCCCTCTCCTAAACCTATGCCCTCTAGTTCTGGACTCCCCCACCCCAGGGAAAAGACTTTGTCTATTTATCCTATCTACGCCCCTTGCGATTTTATAAACCGCTGGAAGGTCACCCCTCAGCCTCCAACGCTCCAGGGAAAACAGCCCCAGCCTATTCAGCCTCTCCCTATGTCTCATACCCTCCAACCCAGGTGACATTCTTGTAAATCTTTTTCTGAACCCTTTCAAGTTTCACAACATCTTTCCAATAGGAAGGAGACCAGAATTGCAAGCAATATTCCAAAAGTGACCTAACCAATGTCCTGTACAGCTGCAACATGACTTCTCAACTCCTGTACTCAATGCTCACAGGAAGATAGCTAAGAGATTTTACCTGCATTTTTGTATCTTCAACACAGATTGTTTATTTACCCTTGTAGGAGAATCTAGGACCAGAGGGTATCATCTCAGAATAATCGTTTAACCACAGTTATGGGTATGTTCGCCAAGCTAGGAAGTTGATTTGCAGATGTTTTGACCCCAGTCTCGGTGACATCCTCAGGGCTTTGGCGCCTCCTGTGAAGTGCTGCTGTACTGCATCTTCTACAATTTATTTGGTTCCGTTCCTGCTGCTTCTGCTTGCCGCTTCTATACCGACCACTACAATAAACAACCGAAGGCAGGGTCCAGTTGTTGTGGTCCACATTGGGATAAACAACATAGGCAAGGCTAGGAAGCAGGATCTGTTTGGGGATTATCAAGCACTAGGAATGATATTAAGGATCAGGTCCTCAAGGGTTATAATCTGCCTGTGCCATGTGCAAATTGGCTTAGGGATAAGAAAATTAGGGAAGTAAACACATGGCTCAGGGAGTGGTGTAGGAAAGAGGAGTTCAATTTCGTGGGGCATTGGCATCAGTTTTGGAAGAGGAGGATCTGTTCCAATGAGGCAGTCTTCAACTGAACCAATCTGGAACCAGTGTTCTCGCAAAAAGGATAAACAGGGTGGTCACTAGGACTTTAAACTAGTGAGTTGAGGAGAAGGGCTGAAGAATTCCTGAAGAAGGGATCATGCCCGAAACGTCGATTCTCCTGCTCCTTGGATGCTGCCTGACCTGCTGCGCTTTTCCAGCAACACATTTTCAGCTCTGATCTCCAGCATCTGCATCTCCTAGTTGAGGGGAAGGGAAAGGGAAAATGACAGGAAGTATGATGGTAAATAAAAAGGTAAGCAGCAGGTTGGCATGTGTGCAGGAGGGTTTAAGTACAAGGCAGACTATGAAAGAATTAAAAAGGAAGGATAACACAGAAGGTATTATTAGAGATGTTGGAAATCATGAGAGTATGAAAACTAGCGTAAAGGCACTTTACCTGAATGCTCGTAGCATTCGTAACAAAGTTGATGAGTTAACAGCACAAATCATTGAATGAAAATGATTTAGTAACCATTACAGGGTGGTCACTTTTGGGAGTTAAATATCCGGGGTATCAGACTACTTGGAAGGACAGACAGGAAAGTAAGGGAGGTGCTGTAGCTGTGATATTCTTCAAGGACGACATCAGGGTTGTGCTGAGAGATGAAATAGGTTTTATGGAGAATAAGGTTGAATCCATTTGGGTGGAAATTAGAAATTCAAAGAAGAAAAAGTCACTGATAGGCACAGTCTATAGGCCACCAAATAATAACATCACATTGGGGTGGGCAATAAACAAACAAATTACTAATGCCTGTGAAAATGATATGGCAATTATCAGGGGGATTTTAATCTACATGTTGATTGGTCGAACCAGCTTCATCAGGGTAGCCTTGAGGAGGAGTTCGTTGAGTGAATCCGTGATAGTTTTCTTGCACAGTGTGCAATCTCATAATTAATTCCTCAAGAACCAACGTTCCAGGTTATATATAATATGTGGATGTTGAAAATCTGAAACAAAAGCAGAAATTGCTTGAGAAACTCAACACGTCTGGCACTACCTATGGAGAGATAGAAGAGTTAGCGTTTTGAGTCCAGTGACCCTTCTCCAGGGCGTCAGAACCAGCTTTGAAGAAGTGTCACTGGACCCAAAACATTACCTCTGTTTCTCTCTCCACAGATACTGCCAGACCTGCTGAGTTTTTCCAGCAATTTCTGTTTGTGAACATTGCAGGTCTTGTGATTGAGGATTCTGTGTACTAAGACTGCTACACTTAAATAAAACGATTCTGCTAAAATATTCTGTAGAGATGTATTCTATCAACATCAGCTGACAATCATTTTGCCAATGTTGCGCAGCACTGGATTTAAAGTTGTTAAAACTACTTGGGACTGCAAAGGCTCAACAAATGTGTGTTTACTGAAGATGTTTTTATCCATGTTTCACACAGGGAGTTGTCGTTTGAAGTTAGATAGCATCACGGAGGCGAAAGGTGTGAGAGGACGGTCGGCCCTGCTGCCCTGTGAACTGAGTGGCCTCAATGAAAACTTAATCCAGATTATCAACATTAGCTGGCACAGGTACCTGCCAAGGGAGTTGCTAGCTTATACTGATGGTGTTCAACTTAACTTGACAGCAACACAATATGTCAGGCGGATCAGAATGAGCCCATTATTCCAGGCCAACATGTCCTTGCTGATCAGCGATTTACAAAATGACGATAGTGCTTATTACCGATGTGAAATCATTTGGAGCTATAAAGGGATGGCAAAGAAGAGGAGCCTTCAGAAAGATGTTTTTCTGGATATTGAGGAAGGTAAATAACAGAATGATATTGAACCAAAACAAGACAAAGCAGCTTCTGGTCAAGTGAGTAAGTGGACCCATATCCTGGGCGTGCACCTTCACAGAAAGGGACTGAGCCCCAAAACATGACTGTGCATTTCTGTCATTTGGAATGCTGATTGGCCAAATGTTTCAGCATTTTTTGCACTGCCCTTCACATTGTCAGAATGCTTGCTTTTTAATACAGCATCGTAATGCTGCTCCTGCTGTAGTTTTGTTACAGTTTTAACCGATTGGAATGCTACTGTATTGTTCCCAGTTAGACAGCCACTGGTCTGCAAGAAGAGATAAGTGAACAAACACAGAGAACCAGAAATATTAGGAAATAAAACCCATAGAAATTGTGGATGATGTAAATCATAAACAAAAACAGAAATTTTAGTTAAATCTCAGCGGGTCTGGCAGCATCTGTGGAGAGAAATCAGAGTTAGCATTTCAGGTCCAGTGACCCTTCCTCAGAATTGATAGTAGCTTGGAAACTCCTAGCTAAAACTAAAATCTCCTAGCTACCACAAGTTTTGAGGAAGGGTCACTGGACCCGAAAGGTTAACTCTGATTTCTCTCCACAGGTGCTGCCAGACCTGGTAACATTTGGAAATATCTTTTTGTTCAATAGTTCAGGTCATGTTTCACTGAGTGAAAATAAATAGTGAAGGTGAAATTGCTCCAATGAATAATTATACAAAAACATATATGTACAAATAAAGAAATCCCATTCTTTTACTTATTAAAACTAATGGTAGGGTGAATGTTTTACCTCGAGACTGTGTCTCAGATTCTGTAATGCAGCATTTCAACACTTCCATTACCCACCTAAACCATTCTTGTAACTTTCCTGATTAAGATGGTGAATTTTAGTATCAATGTGCACCAAATTCCAGAGTGCCTTGTGACTTCACACTCCCGAGGTAATAGATTCGGACAAAACCTTCACAAGCATCATTTAGAGAAAACAGTTGCTGAATGCAAGGTACAGACCTTTTCCATCACAAATGAAAAAAAAAGCAATTTTGAGGAGTACCGAGTGAAACATGCATATAAATACCTCTTGATCTCAAAGGCTAACAAGTAAAAACTGCAAAATTTTGATTCCGTTGTTACGTTCTCACTGTTCACCTCTGGCCATCCCGGTCCACATTTATTTCCAAGATGATATGTCACATTCCCAAGCAGATGGTCATTCAACTACCTTACATGTTACTTAACCATTGAACCACAATAGCTCTTTTTGGACTCTACGCATTCCATTCATAAATCTATGGTTAAGTTTGGAGAAAACGCTATTGGTTCCATCCACCATCTCTCATGGTGTACAATGAGAGAATAAGTCAGTCTCCCACTGAAAATGTGACCAGAGTTAAAATAGTCTCAATGACCTGTGGACTGTACTTGATGAAGTTTAGATGGATGAGGGAGGATCTGATTGAAACATACAGAATACTGAAAGGTCTGGTTAGAGTAGAGTAGAGTAGAGTACATGTTTCCACTAGTAGGAGAAATAGGACACCAGGCACAGCCTCAGAGTGAAGAGGCAACCCTTCAGAACTGAGATGATGAGGAATTTCTTCAGCCAGAGTGTGGTTAAACTGTGGAACTCATTGAGGTTAAGCCATTGAGTGTCTTTAAGAACAGAGATAGATAGGTCCTTGATTGGTAAGGTGATCAAGGGTTCCAGGGAGAAGGCAGGAGAATGAGGTTGAGAAACATATCAGCTGTAATCAGATAGCAGGGCAAACTCAATGGGCTGAATGGCCTAATTCTGCTCCTATATCCTGTGGTCTCATGGGCCTCAGGTTGGTCATTCAAGAAGATAAGACCCATTGGCGGAGAAAGAGAGGAAGAAATAGAGGGGTTAGAGCAACCTATAGTGCCTTTCATGACCACAATACACCATCAATTATTTTACAGCTAACAAAGTACTTTTGAAATACAGTCACATTTGTAATGTGATATATGCCCCAGCTAATTTATGCACATCAAGGTCCCACAAACAAAAATACATTTATGACCGTAAATTCAGTGCTTCTTGATGAAAAATGTTTGAGTGATAAATATTGGCCAAGACAACCATGGGAAACTCAACTGACTGGGCTTATAGCTTCTTCTAAAAGATTGTACCACCAAATCACGGACCCCCATCTCAGCACAACACAAGACTGGATTGAGGTGCTCAGCTCTTTAACAGCTGTGAGTTGCCAGTTACAGACGCCAGGAACTGTAAAAGATTACCTCACAGTAACAGGCCATTTGGTCTGCCGTAATCTAATCCCACTGCCCCGTCCTTCTCTCATATCTTTGTAATTTTATCTCTTCAAATAATTGTCCAATTAACTTGGAAGGCCACAGTTGACCGTCATCCTACACATTCTCTGGTTGGTTGTTTCCTCATGTCATCGTTGTTTATCTCACCAATCACTTTAAAATAAACATCCTCATGTTGAGTTTCCAGCAGCCGCAATACTGACTGTGTTTTTAAATTCATTCACGGGCTGTGGGCATTGCTAGCATTTATTGTCCATCCCGAGTTGCCCCTGAGAAGGTGGTGGTGAACAATTGCAAACATTTAGTGTTGGTTCACCCACAATGCCATTAGAGAAGGAATTTCAGGATTATAACCCAGCGACAGTGAAGTAACAGCGATATTTTTCCAAGTCAGGATGGTGAGTGGCTTGGAGGGGAACTTACAGGGACTGGTGTTCCCATGTATCTGCTGCCCTTGTCCTTCTAGATGGAAGTGGCTGTGGGTTTTGAAGATGCTGTCTCAGGATCTTTGGTGAATTTCTGCAGGGCATCTTGTAGATAGTACACACTGCTGCTACTGAGCATTGGTGGTGGAGGGAGGGGATGTTTGCAAGTCTGATGCCAATCTAACAGGTTGTTTGATTGCAGCTGAATGGTACCAAGCTTCTTGAGTGTTGTTGGAGCTTGCACCCATTCAGGCAAGTGGGGAGTATTCCCTCACACTCTGGACTTGTGCCATGTCGATGGTGGGCTTTGAGGAGTCAGGAGGTGAATTACTCACTGTAGTATTCCTAACCTCTGACCTCTCTCGGAGCTACAATATTTACGTAGCAAGTCCAGTTAAGTTTTTGGTCAAGGATCTTGATAGTGGTGGATTCAGCAATGCTATTGAGTGACAAGGAGCCATGGTTAGCTTCTCTCTTATTAGTGATTGTCATTGCCAAAGTGGACCATTTCTCCCTTTCTTGTCCATTCCGACTGCTCTTAATCCTGAATACCTCCTGCTATTGCTGCACCTTAATGTCTTCTCCAAGGATTATGTCCCCTACTTCTCCAATCCACTCAGATCCCTGAGCCCATGATCCATTTTCTCACTTCATACAGAATATATAACCGGGATTATTGGTGTGTGTGTGTGTGTATGTGTGTGTGTGCATGTGTGTGCGTGAATGTGTGTGCGTGTGTGCATGTGTGTGCGTGAATGTGTGTGTGTCCATGTGCATGCATGCATGTGCGTGTGCATTTGCATGTGCGTGTGCGTGTGCATGTGTGTGTTTGAGTTTCCAGCAGCCACAACACTGACAGAGTAGACAGACAGGAGGCCGGAAGAACACAGTAAGCCAGGCAGCATCAGGAAGTGGAGAAGTCAGCGTTTCAGGTGTAACCCTTCTTCAGGACTGGGGATGGGTGTAGGGTAGTTGCAGCTAAAGGGTGTGGCGAGGGCGGGGTGGCAAGGGCAGGGTGGTGAAGTGGGGACTGGTGAAGACAGGAAGAGGGTATGACCTGATTGGTCAATAGGAGGAATGAATCCAGTTGGTGGCTGGGAGGAGTGGAAGGGAGAGACTGGGAAGGGTGTTGGTGGATGGAAAGGGAGGTTATTTGAAATTGGAGAACTCAATGTTGAATCCTCCGAGCTGTGGCTGCCCAGGCGGAAGGTGAAGTGTTGCTCCTCCAATTTGCAGTTTGGTTTGTTGTGGCAATGAAAGAAGGCAAGGATGGTCATGTCAGAGAGGCAGTGGGAAGGGGAACTAAAATGGGTGGTGACTGGGAGGTCTGGTCGGTCCCTGCAGGCCCGGCTGTGATGCTCATTGGACCATTCCTGAAGTTTGCGTTCGATTTCCCTGATGTACAGAAGACCATACTGGGAGCATCTGATGCAGTAAACGAGGTTGGAAGAGAGACAGGTGAATCTGTCTCACCTCGAAGGAGTGTTGAGGCCCTGGATGGATGTGAGGGGGTTGGTATACCAAGATGTTCTTGGTGGTGGGATCCAGTTGGAGTTGGTGGAAGTGTTCAAGGATAATGCGTTGAATGTGGAGACTGGTGGGATGGTAGGTGAGGACAAGGGGACTCTGTCTTTATTGCATTTGCCGGGGGTTTAGAGCAGTGGAACAGGGAATGGAGGTGGTACGGTGGAGGGCTGTCTACATGACAGAGGGGGAAAAAAACATTATTCGAAAGAAGCGGACATCTGGGATGCTCGCAAGTGAAATGTTTCCTCGTCTGAGCAAATGCAGCAGAGATGGAGGAATTGGGAGAATGGGTTGGAGTTCTTGCAGGATGCTGGGTGGGAGGAGGTGTGGTCCAGATAGTTATGGGAGCCTGTAGATTTGTAGTAAATGCCTGTCTGGAGACTGTCGCCGGAGATGGAAACGGAGAGGTCAAGAAAGGGGAGGGAGGTGTCCGAGATGGACTAAGTGAATTTGAGGGGGGGGCGGTAGTTGTGGCTGTAGTCAATGAACTGCTCCAGTTCAACGTGGATGCAGGACACTACATCAATGCATTCATCGATGTAACGGTAGAAGAGTTGGGCCACAGTGCCTATGTAGGTATTGAACAGGGCTTAGCCAGCAAAGAGGCAGGTGTAGCTGGGGCCCATCCAGTTGCCTGTGGCCACCCCCCCCGATTTGGAGGAAATTGGAAGAGTTAAAGGAAAAGTTGTTGAGGGTGAGGACCAGTTTGGTGAGGCAGAGGAGGGTATTGGAGGAGGAAGACTGGCTGGGTCTGTTGGAGAGGAAAAAGGCGGAGGGCCTGGAGGCTATCTTTGTGGGGTATGGACATGTATAAGGACTGCACATCCATAGTGAAGGTAAAGTGCTGGGGGCTGAGGAACTGGAAGTTGCTGAAGAGATGGAGGGTGTGTTTGGTGTCGCAGATGTAGGTGGGAAGTGGCTGAACCTGGGGCGAGGATGGAGTTGAGGTAGGACGGGTTGAGTTTGGTGAGCAGGAGCATGTTGAGACGATGGGTTGGCCGGAGTGGTTGGGCTTGTGGATCTTGGAGAGCAGATCGAACCGTGCAGTGTGGGGCTGGGGAAGGATGAATTTGGAGGCAGTGGCGGGGAGATCACCGGAGTCAATGAGGGCATGGACAGTGCGGGTGATTTTGGCCTGATGGGTCACAGTGGGGTCCTGGGAAAGGGGGAGGTAGGATATGGTCTCTAACCAAGTTTGTTCCACTGCAAAGTCTCTTCAAACAATGCCCACTTTGAAGAAGTTCTCTGCTTCCCTCCTGGTGCTGCCTGGCTTGCTGTGTTCTTCCAGCCTCCTGCTTGTCTATATTGGATTCCAGCATCTGCAGGTTTTATTTGTCAACAGCACTGACACAAGTTTGCTCCTAATTAACACATTCTCTGATTGTGTGCTGACAAAATGTTGAATGGAAGAAGCAATTTAAAATGCCATGTCGGAACTGCATTGTGTGCGTACTAAAGCTTCCCATTCAGAGTGTGAAATCTAAAGGAGTCATTTGCAATGTGTGAATATATTCTGCATGTCGAACCAAATTATTATGGCCCAATTTATATTGAAACCAATTTGTTATGAATCCAAGTGAATGTATATACTGTGGAAATGCTCGGTGCGTGCATACGAAATAGGCATAATTTTCTACCACAAAATAATTGACAATATCTTTTACTAATAAGCTAATAGCAGAGATTCCCAACTTCAAAAGTACCTCATTGACATTTGCTTTGGGATATCTTGAGATCATGAAAGTTCTCTTTCAAGTCTGATAAGACTGTATTGACTGCGTAACTTGTTTGATGTCCTGTCTTTGGAAGTAGTTGTCGATTGTCGATAAATTACAGAAGCAAAGGCAGATACTAACTTTTTCTCTTTAAAGAAGCAAGTAAATGAAGTAGGTTACAGACACGCAGCATGTTTCAGTCACTGAACTTCTCAAAGTGCTTCACAGGCAAAGATGGACTTTTGACATGGTGGCCTCTGTTAGAATGTAGGAACGTACAACCAGCTCCCACAGAAGGCAATGTTTCCAGATAATCTGCTTTTGTTGTTGAGGACACTTGATCAGGATACTTCAGGATCACTGTCTTCCTCCTCTTTGAAATAAAGCCATGGCATTTCTTGAATCAAATTGTGAGGATTGACATAGCCTCAGTACATTAAAGAAAAGTCATGATTTGTACGTCAATCATGCAGTATTCCATCAGTGCTGCACTCAGCAGTTACCCCTGAGGTCTGTGGAATTTAAACCGACAACATTTCAACAACAGGCAAGAGAGCTACCCTGAGTAAAACATGCTCACGTCTCTCAGCCTGTAAGCTGGAACTTGATTGCAAAATGTGAGGTGTGTTTTTCAAAGGTCAGGGTTAACTAGCTGAAAATGGTTGGTCCAGAATTCACCTGTGATCATTCCCTGCTCCAGCTGTGTATACAGTTCTGGGAACAACCTTATAGGAACGTTGTGAATGCATAGTGGAGAGAGAGTGCAGAAGTGATTCACTGGAATGATTCCAGGGATGAGAAACTTTGGTTGAGAGGGTAGATTGAAGAAGCTGGGACTGTTCTTCTCGGAGAGAAGAAGGTTGAGATGAGATTTGATTGTGGTTTTCTTGCACAGAGTAAATAGGGCGAAGCTGTTCGCACTTGTAAAAGAGACATGCATGAGGGAGTGTAGATTTAAAACAAAATATAACACATGCAAGGGTGATGTAAGAAAAGACATTTTCACTCGGTGAGTAGTCAAAGTCTGGAATACATTGCCTGGAAATGTGGTGGGGGTAGGTTCAACTGAGGTATACAAGAGGGGCGTTGGTTTTTTTTTTCACTAGTAATGTTGTGCAGGGATATTGGGAACAGGCAGAAGATTGGCACTAGAATAATAGCATTGGATTAGATAATAGAGCTAGTATGGGCACAATGGGCCAAATAGCCTCCTAACACACCATAATAATTCTGTGATATACCAGCAGGTTGCTGCTGGGTTCATTGCTCAGAAATCTAATGTTCCTGCTGGTCCTTCAAAATTTCAGAACTATTCATTCTCAAGCTTTCACTGTGCATAGCGCTAAAACACACATTCCACTCCATATTTACACATGGCTTAGACAAAACAACTGGGAGAAAGTGTGGACTGCAGATGCTGGAAATCAGAGTCGAAAACTGTGGTGCTGGAAAAGCACAGCAGGTCAGGTAGCATCTAAGGAGCAGGAGAGTCGGCGTTGCGGGCATAAGTCCTTCATCAGGATAAAACAAGTTAATCAAATTACCACTCTCACAGAATCACAGAATTGGTATAATGCAGAAGGAGGCCATTTGGCCCATCAGGTTTCCATGAGCTCTCCAACTGAGCAACTCACATGGGAAGAGAAAAATAAAATTGCACTTCATTATTAATAGAGCTTATTCTTTGCTGAACCGAAGTGTTACTGGTAATTGATTTAGGCGCTAAAACAGCTGAAAAGATCTTCCTAATTAAAAGTGGTGGCTCCAGGTCATGAAAAACACATTAAATTAGAGTGACATGACTGGGGACAGCCTATAGTAAAGTAAGGCTCCACACAAACACAAGATTTTACTGGCTTTCTAAACCTATGTGGTTAGTTCTGGTCTAATTAAATATCTCATGAATATAGAAGTTTTTGGATACATTCAGTCTCAGGCAATGGGTAACACAAGCATTTATTGCTCATCTTTAGGTATTCAGATTCAGTAAAGTTATATTAGTAGGGTTAAGTTTGGGGTTAGGGTTAGGGTTAAGGTGAAGTGGTATGGTTAGGGTTAGGGTTAAGATTAGAGTTAGGTTAAGGTTAGGGTTAAGGTGAATTGGAAGAGTTAGCGTTAGAGTTAGAGTTAAGGTCAAAGTGAATTGGTAGGGTTAGGGTTGGGTTGAAGGCAATTTGGAAGGGTTAGGGTAAGCATTAGGGTAAGAGTTAGAGTTAGGGTTAGTGTTAGGGTCCAACTTAGTGTTAAGGTGAAGGTGAATTAGTAGGCTATTCTCCAGGCTAGTTCAGAGTGTATGATTGGCATTGCTACAGGCTGGACTGGGTAAAGCTCTCAGTTTCACTGCTGAAAGGACGTCACAGCTTTATATGAATTATCTATCCTTAATCATTATCATTATCAGTGTTGTCTGCTTTTATTTGCAGTTATTTTAAAACCATATCCGAGTTCTCAGATTACCATAGTAGCTTCAAACTCAGTTTCTCTGAATTCCTCATAACCATGGCCACTACTATATTCATTGTAGCCAGTATCTCTGAGCATAAACATTTGGGATAGGAGCTAGTTGTAAATTTATCTCTCCTGCAGTATTGGACAAATCAGTGCAGTCTTTCAGTGAATGTCCTGAAAATATTAAACCATACAATGGTCAGAAAGGTCCTAGTTAATTAACTATTATGATGTATTTTCATTCTGAGCTAAACAATTTTAGGAAGTTGAATTTTACATGAACCTATCTTCAAGGCTCTTTAAATAAGCACCAAGTCCATCCTTTCTTACCTTGTTCATTCTTGGGATGTCAGTGCCTCTCTGACCCATCCTCAATTGACAGTTAAGAGTCAACCACGTTACTGTGGGTCTGGAGTCACATGTAGGCCAGACCAGATAAGGATGGCAGTTTCCTTCCCTGAAGGACATAGTGAACCAGATGGGTTTGTTTTTAATGACAATTGACAATGGTTACTGGTCAATTAGCTCTTAACCCCAGATTTGTATTCTTGCCCAGTCTGATGCCTTGCTCAGCTGGACTTTGTGTTAGAACATTGCCGGTGTGTTGCCCATGAAGTTTGTATCATTTTAGAGCTTACCCTGATGGGTGAGGCTGCAGTTTCCCAGAATTTTATTACTTGTTGATTAGGTATCACTTGCCAGGCTGATATTTATTTTTGCCCCTAATTGCACAGTGGAACCTAAGAGTCAACCAGGAGGTCAATAAAGGAATCCAGGGACATGGGAGGACAGTGGGTATTGAACTTGATGATTAGCCATTATCAGATTGAATAGTGGAGCAGGTTCAAGGGTCAAATGGCCCACTTTGGTCTTACCTTTGATGTTTCTACTTTGATGTAACCACTTTGCTGTGGGTCTGAAGTCACGTGTAGGCAGCAGATCTCCTTCTTACTTCATCAGCTCTAGCTATGGTTCCACCTTTATCCTATCCAATTTCAGACTTGGTAGTCTCCCACAGAAGAGTAATAATGCATCCAGAGCTGTGCCAATCTGAAGACTTAAGGAAACAATAAAAAAAAGAGAAGAAATAGTAGCCAGCTATCAGACCCACTTCTCAACTGACAGTTCCATCAAAACCAACATACAAGAAAGCAAACAAAACTTCCCAATAAACATTATATTTGCAGCTTTCATTTTCCAGATGTCAAATTTTATATCAAACAAATCGTAACAAAAGATTGTTCCAAAAAGGTTTCCAGAAAGGGAATTACTTCTGAATATTTCTACAACTTTGTATTCAGACAGTAAGGTTGGTAAAAGAAAATTATATCACACCTTTCACAACCCAGGACTCAAAAGTACTTTATGCAATATTTCTGAAGTGGCAGGTGCTGTTACACAGTGGGAAAAGCAGCAACCAATTCGTGTGCAGGAAGATCTCCAAAGCAATTATTAGTAATATAGATTGAGAAATAACCGTTTGCCAAGATACCAGGGAAAAACCCCTGCTCTTCTTTCGAGAACTGGGACCTTCTTAGTTACACCGGAAAGGACAGATGAGGTCTTGGTTTAACATCTCATCCAAAGGTCATCACATTTGTAGTCACAGCACCCTCTCAGTACTGCACTACAGCATCAGCCTGCAATTCACATTCATGTCTCTGCAGTAGAACTTAGATCCTCAAGCATTCTAACTCAGAGAGGGGAATGTTACCAACTGAACTAAGGCTGAATAATGAATTATTTCTGTGATGGTTTGTAATATATTGATGTTGTTGATGAACTCCAGTTCTATAGCAAAAATAAACAGTTCTTTGGTTTTCTCTTGCGTGAAGGTGGCTTTTTTAAAGGGTCAGAAACTCCTATTTTTTAAAAGTGTATCAAAACAGCATTTCTGAAACGTCACTGACAAGGTTAATGACAAGATAAGCTAACTGGTGCGATACCCGCTGACGTGTTTAATAAGTTGAAATTTTATCACCCGCAGAAAGAGAGGCCAGAGATAGATAGCAACTTCAGTTCAGGAGACAGGATCTAAGCCAGCAGAAGGGCTGTTTAATTTTGGCCATTTCCAAGGTGACAAGATCTGGGAAGAAGTCTTAAGTTGTTTTAGCAATACAAGAGGGCAGGGCTGGAAAAAGTTTTTCTTGCATTTAGTGATGAAATTTCAGTGGGTCAGCCAGTGTCTGTACGTTCTCAGGGAGAGACAATGAAAAAGAGATGGTTCATGTACAGAAATTTGCTGGAAAAAAACACATTTGCAACTTTGTCACTTGAGCAAAAAATCGAAGAATGGAGTTTGGAGTGGTGTATCACTGGGGTTGAGTATCTGTAAAGAATATTGCTGGGGAAAATAATTGAACTTTTCTTTTTGCTGCTTCAGATATGATTTTTCCAAATTGCTATACACTCAGTTCTGATATAACGCAATTGTTCTGTTCTCTTGCGATCTCGTATTATAGGAAAATAGCACAATAGCTGCGCCATTTAAACTAATGAGGCAGGAATTGCATTATAGCCAATACAGGTAAGGAAAGTTCGCGTTCTACAGATAACAGTCAAAATTCTTCAATCACATTAAAGCCAATTTACATCAAAGAAACATGCATTATAGCAGTGCTGACTGTATATAGTTTTGGTTTTATTGTTTCTTTTGTGTAACTAATTTGTATTGTTTTCTTAAAAGTACATTGACAACCTTTGATGAATATGTTTTGTGATTGACCACCACTATAAATAAATAACGATTCTGATCTGTCTAGCCAGGTTTTACACTAGAATTTGACTTGTCCTGTATTGCCATCAGCTGGGAACATAACATCTCTACAAATAAATAATCCAATATTAATAAATAGTGAACCTTAGAATCTATTCAGGTATCCTATACAGGGAAATTGTTTGATGTGTGTGTCTTTAGAAGAAGAGGTGAGATTAGCAACTGAACAAGACATCACGGTCCATCCAAGATCCGTAAGCATTACCAGTGAGACTCGAAATCCATTTCCCAGTAACACTTTATAAGCTTTATCACGTTATTCTCAATCTTTTAATAGCAGCTGCAATGGTAAAATGAAACTTGATCAATTTTAGAAACCTTGAAATGATATTGAATTAAAATCTGTGAAGTGTGAAAGTGCCAGAGGAAATTTCCAATAGCACCTGAGGTGATTAATCAAATTTAAATTGCCGGCAGAATAAACTTCAGTCTTCGCAGTCCAAATCTTTATAAATATAGGTTAAGTAGTGCTAGGAAACTCAAAAGTGCTTTTCTAGGTCACAGGTTGTCTTCAAGCAAAGATTTGTTGAATTTGATTTGCCACAATGATCGTTTATTCCGGCTGGATACTGGCCTGAATGGGATAGAATCCCAAACCTCCGTATGGTTGAACTCATCATTGTTGGGCTGAAGGGCCTGTTTCCACACTGTAAGTAATCTAAAAAAAACAATGATCGTTTATTCCGGCTGGATACTGGCCTGAATGGGATAGAATCCCAAACCTCCGTATGGTTGAACTCATCACACTAAGGAGTGCCAGCTGATGATTCACAGCAGAATAATCCATTGACCAGGTACCATGTTCTCAATCAGATATCAACCTACCTGATCACTCAGCTTTAGTCGCCCATGGCAACAGTTTGCCATTTTAAATTCAACTGGTCAGGGTCTTTGTGCAAACCAGCCATCATCAGTGGGACTCTGCAGGCAATACAAAGAGAATGCAGGGTTGGTGCAGACCAAATAATGGCCCTCATTATTCATCAAGGATGATGGGAAAGTGGGCTTTGAGAATACTGCTGGAGTATTGTGTGCAGTTCTGGAATCCACGTTCTTGCAGGGATGTGATGGCACTGGAGAGGGCACAACGGAGATTTCCCAGAATGTTGCCTGGGCTAGAGAGTTTTAGTTCTGAAGAGAGATTGGACATACTGGAGTTGGTTTCCTTGGAGCAGAGGAGACTGAAGGGGAAGGGGGACAAGACTGAGATGGATAAACTCATGAGAAGCACAGGGAGGAAGGAACATTTCCCCTTGCTGGAGCAACCAATGACCAGGTAGGGGGTGGAATAGATTTAAGAAACGGGGCAGGAGGTTTACAGGACATGTGTGGGAAAACCTTTTTCACCCAGAGGGCAATGAGTATCTGGAACTCCCTGCCTTTACGGGTGGGAGAGGCAGAAACCCTCATCACAGTTAAGAAGTATCTAGATGTGCACTCATGATGCCAAGGTAAAAGGCAATGGGCCAAGTACTGGGAAATGGGATTTGAATAGTTAGGTGGTCATTTTTGACTGCTGTAATAAGCTTCTCAAACTATATTACTATAACTTCACCTAGCTACAGAGAAGGATGTTTCTTGACTCTGTGACAATGCACACACACACACACTGAATAAGTAAGTGTCAAACTGGTGTATCATTGTTGATTTTGTGCTTAAGACCTAGAGTCAGACCTGACTGTACAATCTTCTGATTTACAGATAAGCGTGCTAGCAATTGTACCATAGCTGAGATTGGGATAGCATCACCCTAGCTCTCTGGTAGGTCTAAAAGATCCCACAATGCTGTTTCATTGAAAACCAAAGAGATACTCCACAGTAACCTGGTCAATATTCATCCCTCATACCGTATAACCAAAAACAAAATCTGGTGATTATTAGATTGGTGTTTGTGGAAGAAACAAAAATAGAAATTGCTGGAGAAACTCAGCAGGTCTGGCAGCATCTGTGGAGAGAGAAGCAAAGTTAATGTTTCGAGCCCAGTGACCCTTCTTCAGAACTTCAAAACTTTAATTCTATTTTTCTCTCCATGGATGCTGAGTTTCTCCAGCAGTTTCTGTTTTTTGTTTGTTTCGGATCTCCAGCATCTGCTGTTCCATGTTTTGTTGAATTAAGGTATTGTTTGTGGGATCTTGCTGTGCACAGATTGGACGCCACATTTCCAGAGGTGACTTACTTGGCCTGCAGTGTGCTTTCAGCTGTCTGGAGCATGCCAGAGATGCAAATATTTATTTTTCAACAATAGTTCCCTGGAGATTGGAAACTCAATGTGACCCATTGTCAGTCACAGGACCTGATTAATCATCCTGTGGCTCTTCTGTGTGTAAATTCTTGGCATCCTGTGTCCAATGTTCTCTCATTCTCTGTGCCTCCAGTTCCAGTTTCCAAGCCAGTGGTGATGAAAATGCCTGAGCACCTTGTGGTTCTGTCTGGTGATCCTTTCCATCTGAGATGCAACTCTGCCATCGGATCTCTCCCTATCGAATACTACTGGTACAAGCACAAACCGACAGACATCCGAATTGTTAGGAAGATACAAGAAGGGATGAATTATTCCATAGAGTCCAGTAAAACCAGGGACACTGGATTTTATCACTGTGCTGCCCTCAATATAGCCAATGGGAAAAAGCTGAAGGAAAGAAGTGACTTGATTGAGGTGGCTGTAGCAGGTAAGAGTCTGTGTATGTAACTATCACTATTCCTTCATGCATTCATGCAACGGTTACCAGTGTGATAATCTACATTCCAAATGGTGCGTGCTATTCATTATTACTGAAGACCAATACAAGCTGGAGGAACAGCACCTCATTTTATGCTTAAGCACTCTACAGCTTTCAGATCTCAACATTGAGTTCAACAGCTTCACACCATGGACTCTGACCTCCATTCTGATTACATCCTTTCCCCAGTGTTCTGTTTACATGGGTTTGCTCAGTAGAGCTGACCTTTTTCCTCCTGTGCATATCTACCATTAACACCTAGTCTTCACCTATATCTTTTCTTTATCACTAATAGTACTTCCTTTGTCATGTCCTCTGAGGCACCTTCTCCATCTTTTCCTGCTTCTTCTTTATACCACAGCAAAAATACCCATCACTTTTCCATCTTCTTTTTATTCTGAAAAAGAGTCATACTGAGCTCGAAACAGTAACACTCTCTCTCTCTCTTTCTTTCGATAGATGTTGCCACACTTGATGAGTTTCTCTCACATTCTTTATTTTTATGACAAGAAACAGACCAACTGCTCACCTCAAGAAAGCCATCCCTCACTTAGTCTGCAGGGACTCTCTCCCAGAATTGGAGAGTTGAGGATTTGGAGTCAGCGTCATAGAGTCACACAGCATAGAAAAGGCCACTCAGCCCATTGAGTCTGTGCTGACCCACCTACACTAATTCATCTTTACTGCATTAGGCCTATTGTCTTGAATGTTATGATAGTTCAAGTGCTCATCCAAATACTTTTTAAAGAGTGTGAGGTTCCCCTTCTCAATTACCCTCCCAGGCAGTGCCACCTCTGTCACTCTTTGATTGAAAATGCTTTTCCTTTAATACCTTCTAACCCTCCTGCTTTTCACCTTAATATTATGCTCCCCTGTTGTTGACCCTCAACTAAGGGAAATAGCTGCTTTCGGTCCACCCTGTCTATGTCCCTCATAATCTTATCCACTGAAATTATATCCCCCTTCCGCCTTCACTGGTCCAAGGAAAACAGCCTGAGCCTATTCAGCAAATGTAACCAAACACCTAACTCCCACTGAGCAACCTCCAGAGGCTTGCAGTCAGTGTAGAGCTGCACTCACCTGCCAAGTTTAGCAGAAACATTCAACACGTTTGGTGTTTACACTGGGCACAGGGAAGGAGGAAGATGGAAAACTGAAGTCACTGACATTAAGTCACAGCTCACATGCGAATAACGGAGAGTTTTAATAAACACCCAATAGGCATCACAAGTTCATTTTCCCATCAAGAGTTGTCAAACAGAGATGTCGTTATTCGTTGTGAGAATGGGAAATGATAAGAAAGTCCAGGAGAAAACTGGTTTTCTTCATCCAATGTGCTTCATCCATGTCATTTTATCATGAAACCTATTCCTTTTGGGATAGAATCCCTGAGGTACAGAAAGACACCATTCGGCCCATCAAGTCTGCACTTACCCTCCAAACAGCATCCCACCCAATCCCTCTAACCCTGCATTTCCCATACCTAACCCACCTAGCCTGTTTATACCCAGACTCTATGGGCAATCTAGCATGGCCAATCCACCCAACCTGCACATCTTTGGACTGTGGGAGGAAGCCAGAGCAAAACCTCACAGACACAGGGAAAGCACACAAACTGCACATAGTCACCCGAGGTTGGAATCGAATACAGGTCCCTGGCACTGTGAGGCAGCAATACTAACCACTGAGCCATGACTTTCACTTTAGTTTCGAGATTGAAAACAAACGTATTTTACATTGTGTGTTTCAGACATGCTGACCATATAAGTGAATGAGCACTGATGACAGATTCAGCACTTCTACCAGAATCTGAGGGTCTTTAGGTCTTTGCTGTCAGTTGATCAAATGGTCATTTTTTCCTTTTCTCAACAGAACGTCCTCCCAAGCCTGTCGTTATTGTGGAACCTCCAGCAAACACCATTGAAGATGGGCAGCCCGTCCACCTTTTCTGCAAAGTGCCTGGTGTTCTGAAGGCCATTCAGTATCGCTGGAGGAAGGACAAGGTGCTCGTCCAACCCAGCAGTCAAAATGAAAGCCTTCAAAACCTTACACTCCACAGCTTAGTTCAGAACCAAAGTATTACCTATGAGTGTGGTGTCACCAACAATGTGAGAGGACGTTTATTTGAAACGTGGAGTGATGAGGTTAAGCTGACTCCTTCGGGTAAGTCTTCCTTCAAGGTTTTTTTTAAATCTTACTCTAAACATGAAGGTTTCTAGCCCTGTATGACAACTGAGTATATTATTTTAACCTGCAGAAGTCATAAGCTAAACACTTCCCACAAAGGAAGGAAAAAGAGAGTGTGGGTTATGTTACTTGGAAAACGCTGTTCCATTTGCCACAGATCTGTAGACATTTATAAACAGGATAGATAGGTTCGCTTTCAAAACAAAGACAGAAGATTCAAACACAAACCTATCCCTCCAACTCTTCTGAAGCTCCAAGTTTCACCTGTGAGGGGTCACTTTGACCTTGACTGATAGTTTAAGCTGATGTCAAATGAGTGAAGTCAGATCAGTCAACCAATTCACATCTTCCCATGATCAACATGGAAATGAAAGAGCTGAATTGATATTGTCTCTTTTACACTATCCACAAAGTTAAAATGACTTTATATTAACTTCATCTGAAATGGAAATTGATTGGTTTTGTATTCCAGTGCAGTTTAGACTGCCACTTTTACCAAGAGAGTGCTGCACTGTCGGAGGTTGTCTTTCAAATACAACATTGATCGGGGACCCTGTCTGTCCTTTCAGAAGATCCCACATCACTGTTTCCAAAGGCAAGAGAATCCACCCAATGTCTCACACCAAGATTTCTGCCACGGCCAATGTCACTAAACGAAATATTTTGAGCTTTGGCCCATTGTTAGCTGCTGGAACCTACTGTGCACAAATTGGTCACCATAATTCCTGTATTACAAAGGTGACTTCACTTACAATAAGCTATGTTGGATGTCCTGCAGTGGTGAAAGGTCTCCAGACATACAGTGTGCTTACTTTCCAGATTTCTCTCTCTCCTTTCAACTTCAGCATCCAAGTTCACTTTATATTTCTGACCTAAAACAATAGGGTTAAATAAAATTAAATCTTCTGGAATATTTTAAGCCTAAATTATTTTCAATGGTGATTATACCACATGAGTGCAATTTTAACCACAATTTCAGGGGAGCAGCTACCAGGGCAACTGGTGAGATTATTACCCTGCCTAACACTGGAGATCTGTTGCTTGTAATGTCCATTCCTGTGGTCAAGGAGGTCCAAGTTCAAGTCCCACCTCAGATACTCAACAATGTGCCAAAATGGGGTCAAGCAGATTGCTAATCAATCAGTAAATCCCTCCACCACACTGAGGGAATATGGTAAAAATATGAGGAGCTTGGGTCCTGAGGATATCTCATATTGCAGAGAGGAGTTAGGATCAGATCACAGAATCATCTCAATCTGCTGGACCATTCTGCCAGAGCCCTCCGTTTCTTGGACATTGGAGGGATGGTTCTCCATTTCACTGACAAGGTCATGAATGAATCAGTGAATTGTTGAGGCTCCAGCACAGACCTGTTTGGAACACTGTCAGTTCTTTCCTTCCAATTTCCATTATCCCAATTCAAGTTCTTCAACTTTTAATTCGGTCAGATCAATAACTTACCTTCAAATCCACAGACCTTATCTTTAGCTAGCCATCTGTTCTGTAAAATATTTTCACACATCTTCTGGAGGCCCATCTCAATGACATTTATTGTAATCCCCAGTCTTATACTTTAGTTACTGCCTCAAAGAAATATAATCAGTACCTCCAGACATAATCTGTTCTTCACAATTCAATGTTAGCTCTCTTTAGGAACATAGGGACAGGAACAGGCTATTCAACCTCTCAAGCCGATCCCAACAATCAATGAGAATTGCATTCTAATCATCTTACTCTGTGCTCAGTCACTCTGCCCATAATAGATTCTGCTAACTGCCCCATAACAGATGTTAAACTGATGGCTCTATAATTTAATGGGTTTCACTCAATCCCCTTTAATGATAGTTATATTTTTGCTGTAAACTAAATCATCACAGCACTCATTGACTCCTAATACATTAACTGCTTTACAATGAGTACGTTTTAAACATTGACAGGGTTTTTTGACAAGGAATTCATTTCCCTTAGTGAATGTTTTCTTCACTCAATAACACTTCGTCATACTTCACAGACATTTAAAGGGCAAAAAGACCTAATGGTGTTACCATGCCAACTCATGCAAATTAAATTTCTTTGTCTACTATTTTAATGGAGGTGTTATAAACTCTGGTAAAATGTCGCAGAAAAGATGAATGGTTTGTCAAACCTGTGAGTTAACATTCTGCATGAAATATTCATTTTGTTTGAGCAAACAGTCAAATTGGTTTAGTTAACTATTACCGTCTTGTCCCATTGCAGCAAAATGGATAAGAATGGGAGCCATTCTGTGGCTCAGAGGGCGAGATAGAGTTCGCACATCAGGTGGAAAACTCCAACCAATCTTTTGCTAAGAAGAGGCACATTCAAAACATTATGAACTTGATCAAAGGATCTTGCATTTAAATAGCACTCTCCTTATTCCCTGGGTACTTTGAAGTGCTTCCTAACCAATGGGTTGTTTTACATTTGAAGTCATTGTTACTTTGTAAATAAGTGCAGTAGTTCATTCGTATGCAGGAAGATCCCAGTGACAGCAACCAAGCAATGCTTTTGTTGGTCATGAGAATGCCAATTCTTCTGAACATTGTCAAAGGACCTTTTACATCCACACCAACAGGCAGAGGGGTCTGCTCTCTCTGGTGGATGTTAAATGGTGGAGCAGCAATCTGGAGAAGAACAGGATGTCAAAGTTCAGGAAGCCAAGTGGTGAAGGAAACGATCTTAGAATCTGATGTTGAATCATTTACAAGTTTATATTCAGAGAAGCAGCTTGGTTACCAGGCACTCAACAGCTCCCCACCAACACACAAAATTTTCCAGTATTTTATGGTCATGGGTGCCAATTAATAACCACCTTCTGAATGCAATTAACACTTAATTAATATGGAATCCAAGCTCCTTTCCTTCTCTTTAAACAAGCTTAGAATTAGAATATCTTTCACTGCCACGTGTACTCAAGTACAGAAGTACAGGTACATGGTGAAATGTTTACAATGTCACCCCCGATGAATAGGAAGGGTTTGGAGGGATATGGGCCGGGTGCTGGCAGGTGAGACTAGATTGGGTTGGGATATCTGGTCAACATGGACAGGTTGGACCGAAGGGTCTGTTTCCGTGCTGTACATCTCTATGACTCTATGACTCTCCCAGGCCCCTGTGTGTACCTTTATGGACATGTTCATTTTAATAAATTATTCAGATGGTTGATACTTTGAATCTTCACATTTACTATTAGACATTACCTTCCTTTTCAGGATTTGTTTCAGATAGTAATGTCAATCTGTAAGTTTTACTTACTCATTTTTTTTGTAGTGCACACATTATCCAAAAATGAACAACTATCGAGACTACATTCAATGGATATACTATCGTCAGTATTCCCATTGTATGGGATGTCACTAATCTACAAGATAGAGTCTTATAAGCATTGCCTTCACAAGAGAAAATGTATCAGAGCCAGGATACTTTATGAAACAATTTTAATGTTCTTTGCTTCCCATGTTAAAGAACTGCAATTTCTATTCTTCACCATAAGAAATATTGTGAAACCATCTTGATTAAAATGTGCATCAGGAGCATTAGCATGTGAAGTGTTATTAAAGATAACTACCTCTGTGCTGTTTGGATCAACTAAGGCTGGGAACTTAGTCAGATTTAATTTTCATCTTGTTTTATTTGTCCTTAAAAGATTCCCTACTTTGGAGTGTTTCATCAAAATCTTTAACTCCGACCCATCTCAACTATTGCCTGGTTGAGTCTGAGTGTACACCTATTTAGCTGACTGGTTAAGTTGAACAATTGCTCTGCCTCTTCCTTAGATGGAAGGTCAGCTTTCTGAGATGACCCAGCACGGTTAACCAGGCTGTGAGTGATGGGTTGGTTAGTTCAGTTGACTGGTTTGCAATGTGATGTGCTTTTGACAGCATGTGTTCAATTCCCATGCCAGCTCCTTCTCAACCTTTAAAAAAATACTTGAATGAGCCTAAGTGTCATAACATTCAAGGTGCGGGAAAGAGGTCGGAGTGTATATCTTTGGCAGGATGGACCAAAATGTCTCTTCTGTATTCTATGATTCTCACCTCTCCCCTTGCCTGAGTTGTTGTGATCCTCAGGTTAAACCATCACCAATTGTCTCTGTCTGATAAGGGAGCAGACCTATGACCCAGTACCTATAAGTGGAGGTGCTAGTGTTGGACTTGGGTGGACAAAGTCAGAACTCACACGGCACCAGGTTATAGTCCAATAGGTTTGTTTGAAAAGTGGACTTCACCTGATCAAGGAACAGCGCTCTGAAAGCTTGTGCTTTCAAATAGACCTGTTGGACTATAACCTGGTATCATGTGACTTCTGACTATGATCTGGTAAGACTATGGCGAATTATCTTACCAACATGCTCTGAGTAGAATTGCTGATTTAAAATTATTCCAGGCCAACTTTTCTTTATATCTAAATAAATACATTCAAAAGCTACACAAGTATGATTCCCAATTTTAAATGGTTTTCTAATGTGTGTTAATAACACAATTCTCAAATTCCATAGCGGCATTCCATGAAAAATCAGTGGGTATCTTGAGGATACCAAAAGGCTTTCCACTGTGATCCCAAATATACATTGCAATGTCTGATCTTAGTTGAACTCAGTCTATTTTCATCAAAGCAGATCTCACTGAAAAATATCATAAACTTGGTGGCCTTATTCGGTCCATAGATACCATCAGATATCGTATGTAAGACATAGGATGTGGGAGGCCATTCAGCCCATCGAACCTGCTCATTTACTCAGTTTCTATAGTTTTCCTTCTTCTTTGAGTGGATCTCAAAACAATTCTCTCTCAAAAGAATTGTCTGGCAGAAATGTGACTGTTACACCAACTGACCCACTCTCCCAGGAATACATGGTCACGAAAATTAATTCAGATTATCATCCAGCTCTTGCGGAAGTGGGAGAGTTCAGCTTAAAATCTGTATCACCCAGTGAGCTCCTCATAAGCCTGAATTGTCAACCACATTCTAGCCTTTTACATTCCATCTACAAGAACATGTCCAACATTTGTCCATCTTTGCAGCAAAGCTAAACTTAAGTGTTACATCAATATAATTTCTAGCGATCTGACTTTCATTTTGTCTTACTTAGTTGATTATCCTCAAGTGTGCTTGTAGCCACCAGAATTTCATAAAAATATCCACACTAGTTCTGATTTGTCTGAATTTATTTCCACATCAAAGCTACAAACCTCTGCTTTGCCTTTGCTGTCTGTAAGAGACTCCTACTGTGAGCTTGTCCTTTGAACAGTTGGAAGGTCTTCTTCCAGTTTGTGAAGACTTTGAGACTCAAGAGTCACTTCTGCACTGACTGTTACTACTTCACTGGATCCTCTTGTTTTCCACTCTTCCCCATTGTGCTCTTTGGCCATCATCCCAAATATTTAACCAATTATTAATTCATCAACAGCTTTTGCTGCACATCATGACACCTATTTATCTGTTGGTCCTTTCTGCAACATATATTACCCATGTACTCAATCTGGATGTTTAGATTTTGATATATAGGTTAACCATGTGGGTCATGATCACTCACATTATCGCTGAATCTACTGCAGAGTGTTTTCCATTCCACTTTTCATTAAGAGCATTCGAGGTACATGTTATGGCAACTGCTCTGCCCAAGGCTGCAAGAAATTACAGAGGGTTGTGAACACAGCCCAGTCCATCACACAAACCAGCATTCCATCCACTGACTCCATCTATATTTCCCACTGCCTCAGGAAAGCAACCAACATCACCAAATACCCCTCCCACCCCAATTATATGCCCTTCCACCCTCTTCCATCTGGTAGAAGATACAAAACACGTACCAACAGACTCAAGAGCAGCTTCTTTCCCACTGTTATCAGACTGATGAACAGAGCACTCACATATTAGAATTGATCTTTCTCTGCACCTTCTCTGTAGCTGTAACATTATACTCTGCATTCTGTTCTATTACCCTGATCTACTTAAGTAAGGTATGATTTGTCTGGTTGGCAGACAAAACAATACTTTTTCACTGTATCTTGGTACTTGTGACAATAATAAATCAGATCAAATCAAATCTATCAACTGCTCAGACGCTGTGATTTTGTGATTAAATCCAATTAATCAGGAGAAATGAATGTTAACAGTTTGATTGCTATATTTGTTAAGATTTGGAGATGCCGGTGTTGGACTGGGGTGTACAAAGTTGAAAATCACACAACACCAGGTTATAGTTCAATAGGTTTAATTGGAAGCACTAGTTTTCAGAGCACTGCTCCTTGAAGGAGTGGCGCTCTGAAAGCTAGTGCTTCCAATTAAACCTGTTGGACTATAACCTGGTGCTGTGTGATTTGATATTTGTTAAGTACAGTGTTACCATTTTTGTTTAGGGTTACCAACTGGCATTAAGTGTATCCCTGGAGGTTTCATCATTTGGCGAGATGCTATGCTTCAGCCATTAATTGGGACATACCCATCTTTCTGTCTAATCCTGTGCCGATGGGAATCAAACATTATTCTTCACTGCCCATCAAACAGCATCTTCTCATCCAACTGCAATACCTGTACAACTTGGCAAAGAGAAATACAAAATAAGATCTTCTCTTCCTGCAGACTCTCAATGAAACTTGGACAGTTAGCAATCTTATAATTCCCAAACTGTTTCCAATGAGACCTCTGTGTTCCATAAACTTTCTCGCATAATACAGTCTTGACTAAAAAACAAAAGCATACTACGTCAATGCTGAAAATCTGTACTGAAAACAGAAACTACAGGAAATCCGCGGCAGGTCAGGCAGCACCAGTGAAGAAGAATACAGACTTAACATTCCTGGTCAATTTATCAAAAACCTAAGACATAGGTATGGAATTAGGCCATTCAGCCCATTGAATCTGCTCCTCCATATGATTATGGTTGATAGGTTTTGCAACCTCATACTCCTGCCTTCTCCCCATAACCCCGACCCTCTTACCAATCAAGAACTTATCTATGTCTTAAATATATTCAATGACGTGGCCTCACAACTCTCTGCAGCAATGACTTCCACAGATTTCCCACCCTCTGGCTGAAAACATTCCTCCTCGTCTCAGTTCTAAAGCGTGGTCCGTTCATTCTGAGGCTCTGTCCTCGGCTCCTATTCTCTCTTAGTAATGTCAACATTTCTCCAAGTTCACTGAATCCAGGTCTCTCGATATTCTATAAGTTTCAATCAGATCCCCCTCTCATCCTTCTAAACTCCATCGCATACACACCCAGAATCCTCGTCAATCCACAATGACAAGCTCTTTGTACCCAGGATCATCCTTGTCAATTTTGTCTGGATCCCCCTCCAACATCAGCATTTCCTTCCTTAGATGTGAGGCTCACAATATTCCAAATACAGTCTAACCAGAGCCTTATACAGCCTCAGCAGTACATCCCACATCTTGTTTTCTCGCTGTCTTGAAATAAATGTAACATTGCATTTTCCTTCTTAACTGCCAACTGAACCGACATGTTAGCCTTAAGAGAATCCTGAACTTGGACTCCCAAGTCCCTTTGTGCTTCACATTTCCAAAGCCTTTCCCAATTTAGAAAATAGTCTATGCCTCTATTCTTCCTGCAAAATTACATAACCTATCACCTTCCCACGTTGTATTCCATCTGCCACTTCTGTGCCCACTCTTCCAGCCTGTCCAAGTCATTCTGTAGTATCCCTGCTTCCTCAACGCTACCAGTCCCTCCTTCTATCTTGGTGTCATCCACAAACATAGCGACAATGCCCTCAGTTCCTTCATCAAGGCCTTTTTGCCCACATGCAAAGCATTTAAATGTTCAAAATAATTGAACAAACAGCATATAAAATTGCCATAGTCCTGTCAGACGAGATGGCTGTTCGCTTCATTTGAGAGAGAGAGAGAGAGAGTGAGAAAGAGAAAGAGATCACAGGTATAGGTTTATACTGAGGGTCATCGTACCTCAGGCGAGAAGAGAAGTTTAGAAGGATATTCCTTCATGGTACCCCAGCCGGTGTGGGGACTGAACCCATACCATACATATCATGCTGCATCACAAACCGGCCATCCACATTAACCAATCCCCCCCCCCACTAATCACAAACCGGCCATCCACACTAACCAATTCCCCCCCCCTACTAATCATCCACACTAACCAATCCCCCTACTAATCACAAACCAGCCATCCACACTAACCAATCCCCCACCTACTAATCACAATCTGTGTATCTGATAATGCAGCAGTCCATTAATATGTTCATGCAGAATATGTTCAGGTCTAACTGTGGCAAGGGAAACAGAATCTACAACCCCTGTGGCATTAGAGTGTGTTACCATCGGGCCAGTGTAACAGGACCAGGCCTCACACTATGAGGATACTGGGTAGGCCATTTTGGACTGGGATGAGGAGAGGTTTCTTCACCCAGGGAGTGAAGAGCCTGGGGAATTCTCTGCCAGAGGACAAAATATTAGATGTTTTCAAGAAGGAGTTAGATCTAATTCTTATAGAGATCATAGGGTACAGAGAGAAAGCAGGAACAGGGGGTGGAGTTGGATGATCAGCATATTGAGTGGTGGAGCAGGCCCGAAGGGCTGAATGGCCTACTCCAGCTTCTATTTTCTCCATTTCTACATAACACTTAAAAGATCCTCCACTTTAGAAATGTGACCAACTCTATATTTCTCATAGCCTCTGTTTTTAAATTTCAGTTCCTCCGATATCTGGACATTATTATTTTCACAAAGTCAGGCAGCACTCACACTTGACAGTTCTTACGGGCAATTGATTGGCACTTTTATCTGATTTGTTTGTTTTATTTTCTGTACCCCCAGCAGGCAACACAAGTTTGGATCTACAGGCGTTAATCAGCAGCACAAGTGTTGTTGGCATCAGCCTCTTCATTTTGTTATTGACTGGGATTGTAGTTCTACTTTTCAAAGGTAGGGTAACAGCACCACCTGCTGGTTCTGATGGCTCCCTGCTGTTTCTTTACCATTCGAATGATAAATCAGAGAATGACTTTTTCGCTCTCTATAATTAATGACCTACGAACAAAAATGCTGAAATTTGCAGCTTCTGAGAATCTGATTTCTGAGTAGGTGCTTGCAGATAGTTGGTTGTGGTAAAGAAAGCAGATATTGGCCCATCATTCCATATCCCAATCGCATAAGGGTTAGGAGTAACCAGAGACAGTTCTTAACAGTGATGGATGGATTGGATATTCTTGCTCACTTGTAGTAACTGGACTCCTCACTAAGAGATAGACAGCACAATGAGCCTTTGCAAATGTTGGAGCAAGATTGCTGTTCTGTGGCAATATTCCTATCGGTCAGTCAGAAAGCATGGGTTTGAATAATTTTTTAATTACAATTTTAGTTTAAAACTTGAGTTTTTTGTTTAGAAAGCTGATCTATGCTACAATATATGTGAATGTTTAATGTTCAAAAGGTATGCTAAGATTACCAGGTAGTGGGTCTACACTGCCAATGAGTCACAGGGAGACAGTGAGGTCTGCAGATGTGGGAGATCAGAGTTGAGAGTGTGTTGCTGGAAAAGCATAGCAGGTCAGGCAGCATCCGAGGAGCAGGAAAATCGACGTTTCAGGCAAAAGCCCTTCAATCCAGCCTGAAACGTCGCTTCTCCTGCTTCTTGGATGTTGCCTGACGTGCTGTGCTTTTCCAGCAACACACTCTCAACTGCCAATGAGCCACATGTCAGTTGAGGGGTGACCTTATAGAGGTGTATAAAATCATGAGGCACATAGATAAGGTGAACAGCCAGGGTCTTTTCCCTAGGATGGGCGAGTTTAAAACTAGGAGGCATATTTTTAAGGTGATAAATGAAAGATTTTAGAAAGGACCCGAGAGATAACTTTTTTCACACAGTGGGTGGTCCTGATGTGGAATGAACTGCCAGAGGAAATGGTAGATACACGCAGTTACAACATTAAGAAGGTTTTGGATAAGTGTGTGAATAGGAAAGGTTTAAAAGGATATAGGTTGAACACAGGCAGGTGATTAGTTTGGGTAAATTGGTCGGCATGGACAAGTTGGACTGATGGATCTGTTTCCACGCTGTATGACTCTCTGAGTTTAGATCAGAGTGGTGTTGGAAACGCACAGCAGGTCAGGCAGCAACCGAGGAGCAGGAAAATCGACGTTTCGGGCAAAATGAATGCTGCCTCAGAGAATCCCAGAGAGTGAACTTTAACAATTTTTGAATTATTCACGTAATATGGCCATTGACTTAAGTCAGCATTTACTGGCCATTCCTAACTGCCCTTGAGAAGGAGATGGTGAGCTGCCTTCTTGAACCACTGCAATCCATGTGAAGAAGATGTGCTGTTGGGTGGGGAGGTTTTGACCCAATGACTTTGAAGGAACGGTGATATATTTCCAAGTCAGGATGGTGAGTGGCTTGGAGGGGAACCTGCAGGGGGCGGTGTTCCCATGTATCTGCTGCCCTTGTCCTTCTAGATGGAAGTGGAAGTGGGTTCGGAAGGTTCTGCCTGAGGATCTTTGTGAATTTTTGCAATGCCGTCACGGGTC